>NC_087185.1:13834163-13864163 GCF_035594125.1 Scylla paramamosain
GACGGTAATTTTGGGGACAGACACACATTAATTTTGCAAACAGCCAGAGCAGCCAGATAGACAGACATGATTTATGCACACTTAGTTATCTTCCATATTAAAACACTGAATTATTGAAAACTTCTGCGGTATTTGCAAGACTAGCAGAAGACGCGAGATTATTTACATTTATCATCACATCAGTATTTCCTCCACTATATCAAGTAACATCAATAGCCTGAAGCACATAAAATATACCACTTAACAATACGTAACACTAGAGACAAAAGTAAGCTTAGCACATGCCACTAAGTCCACTACGAAAGCTTCTGCGACATCATTAGTAACATTATGGAAAGAAAAACCGGTGCATGCATTTTCCCAAGCCCATGCAAGAAGAGGCTGTGAGTTCTGCAAGCCTCCCCCAAGGTCGGTCACAGTGAGTCTGCCACAAGCGTCTCGTTCTCCATGATGTTGTGTTCTGAGTGTCCCTATATACTGCCACTCCACCGCCAAGGGTAAAGCACGTCTGGGTTAAGTTAAGCTTTTAGCAATGTTAACTGTGAGGAACGCCAAGTGAAAGAGACAAACGGGAGCAGTAAACATCCCCGAGGCTGGCGGAAGGAGTTGTATTTCCTGCATCACTTCCCTAAACTGGATATGCACTTTGGGTTCCCGAGTATATTTTCCTTATTAAGCTTATCATACGAGGCGGCGTTGGTAAGAAACAATGGGATCTGAAGGAAGGAAGGTGTATTTCCTGCATCACTTCTCTCAACTGGATAATTTTACGTACTTTAGACGCCCAAATTGTCTATGTCTTAACTTTATGACTCCAGTTAGCGTTAGTGGGTAAGAAACAATGGAATCTGAATGCCAAACTTGTTCAATTCCGGCCTGTCATCGCTGATTACATCCACTTGAGTCCCAGTGAAGCCTCTGTTAAGAGATACCAAGTTTGCATACTTCAGAGTGACGTGTGACCTTGAGGAGACACGGCGGCAGACTCGAACTCACTTATCTTGCCAAGTGTACAAGAACTTCCATGCTGAGAGGCGTCGCAGCAAATTTAAGTAACCAAATTCATGCGAGATCGAAAAGGCAACAAATCATGCACCAAAAAAGCTACAAAACATGCAGAACACCAATACAAAGAAACACATCACAAGGACTTCATCATAGTAAGTCATGCAGCAAGGCGACGTGCTTTCTCCTTCTCTAGCTCCATCTCGACACTACCCACACCTCACACAACACGTCCACGTCACCCGAACTACCTGACTACCTCACGTGGGGGTCTAAGTGTCAAAGGGAATCGTGGTTCACCTCAAGACCCTAAAGGGGAAAGGAATAAGGGAAACTTCAAGGGCCACCAGGGAAGAAAACGTGGCTCGCAACACTTTTTTAGGTGGAGAAAAGAGTCTATTCATCACAAGGGCTTGAGTGGAGATCCCTACCCCACCTGCAGGCCAGACTAAATATCAAGAGGGTGAATAAAAAAAGAAAATGGGGGGAAAAAGAGGGATAAGGAATGGAGGGGTAACTCCTATTTGTGCACTATGGGAGATAAACGTCCAGTAAAACTCCCAAGAAATGCAGAAAATAAACGCTTTTAGTGATAAGAATAATATGTCTAAAGAAAAGAAAAAAATAATAATGTTAGAGTGATGAAACTGATACATTCCTATGGGAGGAGGAGGAGGAGGAGGAGGAGGATGCATATAAAGGAAGCACTTAATTCAAATTCATTCATGTCCTGCCATGTTTCAGAGGAAAATAAGCTAATTCTCTCCAACCTTTTTTTCTGACTGATCGTCTCCAGAGTTGAGCGTAATACTGAGAACCTGTAAAGAAAAGGTACATTTAGGGGGGCTGGGAGAAGCACAGGGACCCAGGAGGAGGAGGAGGAGGAGGAGGAGGAGGAGGAGGAGGAGGAGGAGGAGGAGGAGGAGGAGGAGGAAACATTAGAAGCAAGGAGATGGGATTGAGTAGAGAAGTAAGAGAAGAGAAGAGAAAATAGAAAAGAAAAAAAAGGAGGTAAGAAAAGGAGAGGCGAGGAGAGAGGAGAGGAGAGGAGAGGAGAGGAGAGGAGAGGAGAGGAGAGGCGGTGGAGGGACAGAAAAAGAAAGACGAACGGAAGAGGAAGGATAAGAAGAAAGAAAGAAAACACAAAACTACAGGAAGGAAACGAGTAGAAGGGGAGAGAGAGAGAGAGAGAGAGAGAGAGAGAGAGAGAGAGAGAGAGAGAGAGAGAGAGAGAGAGAGAGAGAGAGAGAGAGAGGGGGGGAAAGGAAACACAAAAAGCTACGGGACGGGACTAAGTAGAGGAAACTCGAGCCTCGTTTCCAGTGTGACGTCATCATCTTGTTTACATTTATTATATCGAGAGAGAGAGAGAAAAAAAAAAAAAAAATAACCATAAAACTAACGTATATTTATCAATGAACTTTTACTTTGCGGGAGAGAGAAAAGTTGATGCAATATTCTCTCCAATTTCTTAACTTTTTTTTCATGTGGAAGGGGAAACTTTACTATTCATGTCACTATTACTTTAAGTTTACGTGTTTTTTTCCCTCTTTCCCTTATGCTTGACGTCTTCCAGAAATGAGGCTCTTGAGTTGCACAGCTACGAGGCAACTCTGGGAACATAAATGCAACACAACACAGGAACACACGGCCATTACTAGGAAACACAAAATGGAAGGGGAGAAAAGGAAGGCGTGTGGGGAGTCAACACCTTCTGAAAAGCCAACACATCCTGACACAGACAACACATAACACACATAACACAGGCCTATAGGATCATAATACATAAGGAAAGGGTTATGTACATGTTATACTACTGGGATGAAGACAATGATTAACACAATACAATAACACAAGAGGGTGACACAAAAAAAAAAAAAAAATCAGGAACAGAACAAAACATTTAAACGTAGGATATATCAGAACATATTCCACAATAGAGAGAGAGAGAGAGAGAGAGAGAGAGAGAGAGAGAGAGAGAGAGAGAGAGAGAGAGAGAGAGAGAGAGAGAGAGAGAGAGAGAGAGAGAGAGAGAGAGAGAGAGAGAGAGAGAGAGAGAAAGCTGATAGAACGGAACGATGACAAGAGTAAAGATTAATAAAACAAGGAAGACAGGGGTGCCAACGGAAGGGAACAGAACAGGGGTGCCAACTTTACCAGGAATCCTCGACTTGGTCTCCTCTTTTGCTGCGAGAATCAAGTATTAGTCATCTTTTAAATAATGAGCGGATTTATTCACGAGGCAACTGAACTCTTCCCTTCCTTCAATGCAATACACGGAGGAAAATATAAAAATAGAGGAAGCATCAAGTATTTGCCTTTACGGTACTATTTCTCCACATTTGATAGTGTAAAAGCTGTGGATTATCTTAAATGACCTCGTAGGATGTAACAGGCTGAGTCTTCCGCTGTTTGTTCTTCCTTCGTGTTCCTTTACGTTCACTTGTAATGCGAATATAGGTCACTGACGACATTTCCTCAAAAAAAAAAAAAAAAAAAAAAAAAAAAAAAAAAGACGAAAATGTTGAAGGATAACGAGAAAAAATTGTATTCCGCAAAAACTCCAAAGGAATCCGGTTATTTCAATGCCGTAAATGAGGAAGAACTAAGCAGACCGCGACTCGGCGCATTCATAAACATTACGCTGAGCTGAATAACGCGCAGGGATGAATGACTGACAAGGTAGGACACTCTGGAGAGCAGTGGGTGGCAGCTGCAGGACGGGGTGGGGGGGGACGCTTTCCCTTTAGTATCCAATAGTTCTTTCTTTAGATTACACAGTGCACTTAGGTCCGTCAGTAGGTTTGTTAGTCTTGGCACTTCCTTTGTGTTCTATTGGGAGGGAAGAGAAAAGAGGGAAGGCAGAACAGTGCAATTACTATCAATAAGTCTGTTAGTGTTGGTTTTTCTTTTGTGTTCTACTGAGAGAGAATATCAGAGGAGAGAAGGACAGAACCGTGCAATTAGGTGTGGCTAGTGTTGGTTCTTGTTTTGTGCTCTACTGAAACGGAATATCAGAGGAAAGAGAGAAAGAACAGTGCAATTACATCTGTCAATACGTCTGTTAGTGTTCGTTCTTCCTTTGTGTTTTACTGAGACGGAATATCAGAGGAGAGCGAGGAGACGGACGGCGGTAGTAGATGTTCAAACAATGCTGACTGCCAGCGACCAATCAGAACAATCAGACTAATATGACAATCCGAGAGAAGCGATTGGTCATGATTGGTTCCCGTTTTCTATAAGATGCAAAGCGACGCAATTCATTGGACAAATTTTTCAAAGTGATGACGCGAAACAGTCTCTCTCTCAGCTAATCATATTTTCCAATAAACTAGACGAGATTCAGAGAGCGAAGGGAAGAGAGGATTTTTTCTTTTTTTATCTTTTTTGTTATTTTTTGTACGAGTATATGCTACGCCGCGGAGACCTTCCTGGCGTGGATACAAAGGAGGTGTTTATGTTAAGAGGGACCCCATGAGGAAGGAACACGGGAGGAGGCTGAGCGGAGATAAAGTTGAGGTAAGGAAGTGAGGTACCGGAAAAAAAAAAGAGAGAAAAAAAAAGATCGAGGAAAGAGGAGGAATAAAGGCGAAAGTAAATATGATAAAGTTGAAGTAAAGGAGTAAAGAGCAAAAGGAAAGACATAAAGGAAATAAAAGCATAAAGGATGAGGTGATAAGGTTGAGGTGGAGTATGGCGAGAGCAGACACATGAGGAAAGGTACAAAAAATATAAAATCATAAAGCAGAAAACCAATAAATCAAACACAATAATAACAATGAGGTGGAGGGAGAAAAGTTGACCTAAAATAATAAAATAAGGTTACAAGAAAAGCATGAGGTTGAAGCATCAATGAAATGAAATAAATAGATAAATAAATAAATAAATAAATAAATAAATAAATAAATAAATAAATAAATACAAGGAATAATGACAGAGGCAACTGAGCAAAATAATTATACACAAGAATCTGAAAGAAAACGGGATGATATTTAGAAGACACCAAATATAGCAAATTAATAGAGAAGATAATATATAATTACAAAAAACATGTATGGGTCAAACATCAGATAGAGCAGATTAATACACAAAATAACTACAAAAACACTTATAAGACACATAAAATAGCGCAAATTAACACACAAAACAAGTAACTACAAAAAAGACACATAATACAACAACTTAGACAAAAACACATAAAAGACATCAAAAACAGTAAAACTGAGACACAAAACTAAGTAACAAGGAAAAAACACACATAAGACACATCAAATACAGGAAACTAATAGAAAAATAACTGCAAAAAATATAAAACTCCTGGAAATAAGTGAATTGGAAAGAGAAAGACTTGGTAAGAACTTTATAAGCCAAGAACACATACACCGGAAGCATCAGGAACAGAGACGGACGCACACCACAATAATAAAAGAAAAACGAAGGAGAAACAAATGCGGCTCGCGGTGCGCAACGCTGCAGTCCCCACATCAAATGGCGAACAAGACACGGAAAAAAAGTGGGAGGGGGAATATAATTTTTCGCTTATTTTCTTATTTTCATCGACTTTTTTACCGGAAAGGATTGACGCGCGCATCATGCAACCAACCGCGGGAACTAGACAAGAGGGAAAAAAAAAAGAAAAAAAAGTAAAAAACAGGAGAAACGAAAAAAAGGACAGCTGTCGAAAAAGATGAATAAGAAAAGAAAGAGGTTCGACAGCTACCAAAAAGAAAGAGAATAAACGGAGAGAGAAAAAAAAAGAAAAAAACCCAGTCGCCAAAAAGAGGAAAAAAAAAAAAAAGACAGCTGCCAAAACACATGAATAAGAAAAGGAAGAGGTTCGACAGTTACCAAAAGAGAAAATGAGAATAAACAGAGAGAAAAAAAAAAGATAAAAAAGGAGAAACGAGAAAAAGACAACTACCAAAAAAAAAAAAAGATAAATAAGAAAGAAGAAAGAATCATCATCTACCAAAAGAAAAGGAGAATAAACAAAGAGAGAAAAGGGAACATATACCAAATACGTAGACAAAAAAAAAAGAAAATATATGGAAAAGAATCAACAGCCCACAAGGAAAAAGAGAAACAAATAGAAGCGAAAGAAAAAACACTCACAGCAAATAAAGGGAAAAATGGAGGAAAACGGTAAAAAAAAAAAAAAAAAAAAAAAAAATGTGGGGAGGAAAACTGACAGCTAGCTCGATGTAACATGACTCTGCTCTTTAACTTGTCACCGCAAAACAAACAAGAGGGGTGGTGTGAGTCCGTCTGTGTCCCCTTCAACCTTCAATGCACGACACAAGAGGCAACACCCACCACACACACACAGACACACGATGCCCGCCACATACAGAACATACCAACATCAAGACAACATCAAGAGGAAAAACCAAACCAAGAACAGACAATACAAGTAACAAGAAAACACATAGTCTTCATCTACGACTTCTATGACTCAACTAAAGACAAAAACTAGACACAGAAAGAAGGAACACATTACACTGACACTAAACTATTTCCAAGACACAGACAAGAACAGAACTATATTTTCTTTATCTACATCTATGACTCACTCTTAAAGGGAGACAAGGCCAAGACGGGAAGAGGGGAACGACATAATGCAATGGAATTAAAGTTATTTTTAAGATACATCATTTAATTATAAAAGTACTCCGTTTATATCATAGTCGGTACGATGTTTACTGTGTTGTTTGTGCGAGGCCAAGACTACAGTGGATTATTTGATATACCCTAAATAATCCTGATAGAAAATAAGCTAGCCATTGAAATTGAGGCAAAGACCATAAGCGACCAGAAAAGTATCAAGAAAACCTCTAAAATACTCGAAAAAATACCAAGAACCCTAAAAGATCCATCCTAAATTACAATGAAGAGTAAATGACGCATACTAAATAATTGTGAATACTCCTAAAAGATGATACGTCACTCCTTCAGTATGAAACAAAGACCCCCAAAGACCTGAAAGAACATAACACAACCCCAATGTCCCTAATACAACCCGTAGACGTGAAAAGATCAACTACATTCTGCAAGACGCTCAGAGGTGATATGCCAGCCGTTCACCGCGAGACAGACAGCTACGAAGACCCGAAACACCTCAACAACACAACGACAACGCTAATACTTCCTGATTCCGCCTAGAACAAGAAATTTAAAGCAGTAATAGAAAAATAAGGAAACAAGAACAATTCCAAGGGCTACGTTATCTTCTCAAAATGGAGAAAAGATTCGAGAAGACCTGAAAACCCCAATAAGACCGAATTACAAAACCAGTAACACCAGAGCACGCTTCAGGAAAGAGCTCGAAGCAGTACGGGGAAAATAATGACGACGAAAACATATTTCAAGAAGCTCTCACAGTTGCGATCGCCGAGGAGAACAGGCGGGCGAGCGTGAGTGGTAATTCCGAAAAGAACGTAATAATGAATAGGAGTCTTCACAAACAACACTAATTATATCGGTTTCTGTAATCACCACACCGCGTAATTAGATTCTGCCAACGGGTTTATCTCCAATGGATATTTCTCCACGTAATTGCGTCGTGCCGTGAAATTTGACGAAGTAACCAATTATTTTAGATCGTAACGACCTAAGTATAATCCTTAATGATTATTTCTCAGCTAACTAATAATTTATACCAATTATCTAAATGATCACTGTATTACCATATGTAGAGAGAGAGAGAGAGAGAGAGAGAGAGAGAGAGAGAGAGAGAGAGAGAGAGAGAGAGAGAGAGAGAGAGAGAGAGAGAGAGAGAGAGAGAGAGAGAGAGAGAGAGAGAGAGAGAGAGAGATTTTCCTTTTTCTTACGTTGTCGAATCTAAAGTTGCAAAAAAGGATACGTAAATCTGAGAGAGAGAGAGAGAGAGAGAGAGAGAGAGAGAGAGAGAGAGAGAGAGAGAGAGAGAGAGAGAGAGAGAGAGAGAGAGAGAGAGAGAGAGAGAGAGAGAGAGAGAGAGAGAGAGAGAGAGAGAGAGAGAGAGAGAGAGAGAGAGTAAAAGTCCATTATTATTAAGCAGCTCATTTCTTAATAAACCTTGTCGTATACTAAAATGTGACACTTTATTCTGAACTTCATAGACGATACTGTTCCTTGCAGACTGAGTGAGAGGGAAGAGCTTTAATTGATAACGTGACCAGACGACGACGACTTAGGAAGATGCTGAGAAAGTGAACACAATACTGCCTTTGAAATTATATAGAATAATTAGTAAAAAGAAGAAAAAAAAATGGAATAAAAATAAATAGATACAAAAAGGATAAAAAAAATAAAAATACCGTATCATTGAATCTAGCAAAACTGTCAATAGAAACAAGAAAGACTTAACCTATCCATCAATTAAATAAGAAAAAATAACCTAACCACCAAAATAAGAAAAAACCTAACTTAACCATTAATAGATAAAAATAAATAAATAAATAAATAACCTGACCATCAATTAAATACGAAAAATCCAACCTAACCATCAAAAAAAAAAAAAGAAAAAAAAAAAAGACAATTCAGAACCGCTGACAAAGAACAGAAAACATCGCATTACACATAAAACAACATAAAACTCATTTGAACCAATCACCGCATCGCTGCAGCAGATCCACCAACGAGAACTGGAGACAAAAAAAATCACCATCACCAAACGTATAAAAAAAAAAAGAAATGAATAAAATAAATAAATAAATAAATAAATAAATAAATAAATAAATAAACTGAAATAAAAGACAAAAAAAAACAGAACTACAGCGGGAAACAAAACAGAAACCGTCACTTTTAAAACTACACGCGTCATTCCAGCCGTCACTGCAGCAGATCCACCAGTAAGAATAGGAGCGACAGAATAAAGGACGCCAAACCAGTGACAAAACACACACATGGCATTACCTATCAAGCCACCTTCAGCGTCTGCAGGAAAACGTGACAGCGCCAACGCCGACGTCACAGGAAAACCGCAGAAGGAGAATGAAGCGAGAGGAAACCCAGGGAAAGAGAAACCGCCCTATCACAGCAGGGGAGGAAGGAGGAAAGTGCCAAGAACAGCAAAAGGGAAAGGAATACGGCACGCGAGACAGCAGAAAAATATTTAAGTCTCAATCAAAGGAAAGGGAAGATAGGTGAAGTAAAGAAGAGAAGCAAAGGGAAGGAGGAAAGGAGGATACCTAAACAATGAAATAACACAAGGTGGGGATAAATAGGAATATTGAGGAAGAGAGGAGATAAGAGGAGCGAAGGAGAAGCAAAGGAGGATTGGATAATATAAAGTGAAAGTATACAAAAAATAAACTTAGAACACAACGAAATATACGATAAAGTATGAGAGATGGAGAAAGGAAAAAAAGAAAAAAAGAAAAATGCAAGTAATGAACATAACACGACGCAAGATGATGATAACTGGAGAGAATTAATACAGAAGAAAAGAGAAGAAGAAAAAAGACGAAGAGAAGACAGACAGACGAGGAGTGAGGGAATGGTGGAAAAGAAGGAAAGAAGAGGGTAAAGAATAACATAGCAAGGTGAAGATAAGAACAAAGAACATGGAATACTAATAAGGTGAAACAGTAAGGCTTCCACAAAATCTTAGTCAACATTATTTGTAACCGACTGACTGGCTGACTACCTTCAACTCCCTGCTGCCTGTCTGCCCTCCTGTCTGTCTGTCTATCTGTCTGTCTACTCATTTGTCTATCTGTCTCTCTGTCCACCTATCTATAACTTCAACTTTCTATCAATATGTCTATTTCATTCTTTCAATCTGATCACCGTGTCTATCTGCCTGCTCGTCTGTTTAACTATCTGTCCACCGATCTGTCACTTCATCTTTCCATCGGTACGTCCGTCTATTTTACTCTTTCTACCTTTTCACCTGTCTGTCTGTCTCTGTCCACCTGTCACTAATTTTCCAACACTGTCTATCTGTCTATTTTACTCAATTTCCTTCTATCTGTCTATTTTACTCAATTTCCTTACGTCAGTCTCTCTGTCTCTCTCTCTCTGTCTGCTTATCTGTCAATTTGTCTATTTAATACTATCTGCTTACCTATTAACCTGCCTTCCTGCTGACCTGTTTGCCTGTCTGTCTGTCTGCCTACCTATTTATTTGTCCGTGTTCACCTGTTTGCGTCTGTTCATTCGTGTGTTTACCTGTCTGCTCAGCTTCCTTCTTGCCTGTCTACGTACCTGTCTATCTGTCCATTTGTCGATCAAACCCGAACTTATTCAGAAAATTTTACTTTCCTCACGGCACAACTTTTCTCTTCCTTCATTTCCGGATCATTCACTCATGCCACCCACAAAATATCCACCTTTTTTTTTAACCCTTTCCTACTCTTGATCCCTTGGAAACTCCCCTTCCGATGCTCTCCTCTTCCCCTTTCCCCTTTCCCCTCACCTTCCCTCAATTTACAAGTCATTTATTTAGTCATACTTCGCTGAAAAAACATTACCCCTTTCCCCCCTGCCCTCCAAACCTCTTGATTTACCGCCAGTATTTCTCCTTCCCCCTCCCGCTCCCCCTCACCTCCTTTTTATCGAGAATACACAGCGAGTTTCCTTCCTTCTTTCTTGGTTTTCCTTTTGTTCATCTCAGTTCGGGAAAATGAGACTCAATAGATTTTTAACGAATCATTCATTAGTTGAGAGAGAGAGAGAGAGAGAGAGAGAGAGAGAGAGAGAGAGAGAGAGAGAGAGAGAGAGAGAGAGAGAGAGAGAGAGAGAGAGAGAGAGAGAGAGAGAGAGAGAGAGAGAGAGAGAAACAAGCGCCATGTTGAGTGTTGGTGTTTAACTAGATTATTTTTCCCATTTATTTGCAACATTGCGCTTTTTATTCAGAATTATATGCAGTGTATTCTCTCACGTGTAATAATGCAGAGTTGTTTTTTTCCTTCTTGTGTGTGTGTGTGTGTGTGTGTGTGTGTGTGTGTGTGTGTGTGTGTGTGTGTGTGTGTGTGTGTGTGTGTGTGTGTTTCAATCTGGAATAACAGAGGCGATAAAAGTACAAAAGTTAAGTTGAAAGTATAAGATAAAATGAAAAACAGTGAAAGTTTGCCTGTAAGACCTTACGGTAGTGGTAGTAGTAGTAGTAGTAATAGAAGTAGTAGTAGTAGTAGTAGTAGTAGTAGTAGTAGTAGTAGTAGTAGTAGTAGTAGTAGTAGTAGTAGTAGTAGCAGTAGTAGCAGTAGTAGTGATGAAATGTCACCACCACTAGCACCACCAGCACACACACACACACACACACACACACACACACACTCCCCGCCCCTCCACACACACACATACACACACACACACACACACCATCAAATAAAAACCACTCCTAACAAGAGCAAAACATCATCATGACAGTAACTATACACAAACGAATCGCGGCTGTTTGTATCATCCAATTATCGGAACCATCATCGGCCTGGGTGAAGAAGCCTTAGAAATGAGAGGTCGGCCTTTGTCCTATATTCCTAGTTCCGAGTCGCGCTGGAGTGTAGCACGAACCAGTAGAAACGAGTATAAGTCAAACCTTTCGTATACTTGCCTATACATGCTGTGATAAGTCCCCCTAACACATAGTCCTTACTGAGCTTCGTGCGTTCCGGTATTCTCTTTTCGCTCTCTTTCTGCTGTTTTTTCTTCATTCAGCTTCCCTTTTACTCCCTCTTCCCCCTCGCTCCGCTCTATTTGGTTGTATTTAGCTGGGTTTTAGGGTCACTCTTACATCTGTTGTGGTTTTTGTTGAGGATTTGTGTGCTTGTATGTGTGCTTTTGTGTGTGTGTGTGTGTGTGTGTGTGTGTGTGTGTGTGTGTGTGTGTGTGTGTGTGTGTGTGTGTGTGTGTGTGTGTGTGTGTTAACATTCTCGTAGTCAACAGCTGATTAACAGATGTTTCGTAAATATATTCTGCAGGTGCACTTTTTTTCCTCCACTACTTTGCGAGGTAGTTCAGTTTTAAAGACTGCTTCTGATATAATTATGAAGCAAACACTTACACTGGTCGGTAATGATGAAGCGTTTACTGAAGGCTTTTTCTCTACTTATGTTTAAACTAGGAAATCCACTTTTCTTTTGTTTGGAATTAGCGAGGGGAAGTGAAAGGCAGTGAATTCCTACGAGGAAATTCGAAACATGTGCAACTGTGATGAAAACTAAAGGAAAGCCTGTTCTTATCTTGAAAAGAGCGAAATAATTTGTAAAGCACACACACACACACACACACACACACACACACACACACACACACACACACACACACACACACACACACACACACACAGGATATGTACATGGCTCGCTTCTGGCTATTTAGATAAGCTTCAAGAGCACAGCTTTAAAAATCTTCGCATGGTCATAATGGAAAAACAGTGAATTTACAGCAACAATGGACGGGTTGAGCTAATGTATCACGCGCGCGCACGCCCTACTGGTTATCCCCCCCTCTCTCTCTCTCTCTCTCTCTCTCTCTCTCTCTCTCTCTCTCTCTCTCTCTCTCTCTCTCGTATTATCTTGACTACGTCCCCGACAACCGACAACTTCTATGGCTTCTTGGTGGCTGGATGGAGGGAGGGGGATGGAGGAGGGGGAGGAGGAGGAAGAGAGGTGGCAGAATAAGGTCAGACGGTATAGATTATCATGATTACCTGTCTGGTTGTCCCATATGTCTTGTTTCTAGGAACACATTAAGACCAACTTGTAATTTCATTGTACTTCACCTGGCTACTTCAACGCGGGTGCATCAGCTGTTTTACGTTTCGTTAGTTACCCACACACACACACACACACACACACACACACACACACACACACACACACACACACACACACACACACACACACACACACACACACACACACACACACATGTACTCAAGGTCGCCAGATTCCAACGCCTAATGCAACGAAAAGCCACACTGCTGTCGTAACCACATTTTTCATTTGCCGCCTCCACCCCACACTACTCCATAGGCCTCCCATCACCCTGAGCTAAGGAACACGTCCATCCTCATCATCCTAGTCAAGGCTACCCACACCACTCCACCCCACCCCCTTGCCTCCCCTCCCTCCCTCCCTCCCTCCCTCCCCATGCCTCGCCTCCCTCACGTTAAGATTATTTGACCAGCTGGGAAAAGTGAAAAGTGAAAAGAATTTACTCACTCGCGTTTGTCTTACTATACCATCGCCTTGACTATAGTATTTAGTAGTAGTGATATTCTAGTATACGGTTCTCTATACTTACACTGCTGTTTGTACTGTTAGTGACGTATGAGCATTGTATTGTTAGTTAAAAGGGAGTTTGATGAAGATACCTAAACAAATCCTTCACAATTAACTACCTTGCCGCAGTGAAGAGACGTGCATAGTACCAGAGGAGCTAAATTAGACTGGAGAGGAATTAGACCAAATGTGCTTCCCGCCAAGAAGCCGCAAGTCAGTGTGTTGTGGCTGCCAGCTTGAATTCCTGTAGTGGATGTTGCTGCTCCTGACACACCAAGGGCCTCACAGACACACACCTCATCGTCTCCTCTCCCTCTACCACTAAATTAATATAAAGCGCCGTGTTGCTACGTTATCGCGGCGCCTAAAGTCAATCCTTCGTCAAGCTGAAGAGAAATTTGTGTCAGTCCTGTTAGCATGACTTCCTACAACCAGATGTCGTTTTCTGTTGCCCGGTTTGCAGCGAGGCGCAGCAGCCACCAGGAATCCGTACAGGGCAGTACATAACAGCTTCCTTCTAACCATCACGGGAATCATGAACAGCTTGTAAGATTTCTTCCTTTTCCCACTCCCCGGCACTCATCACAGCTGCACGTATGTATGTCACAGCCTTCAGCTCAGGTTCCCATGTTAGATGCTTGTTATTAATCATCATTACCGTTTTCATTATTATTTTTATTATTACTGTGACCATTGTCGCCACCATCATCATCCTTATTATCCCCACCCTTCCAACACATACACACATATACACACACAGTCTCTTTATCCGGTTTCTCATAATCATTAATTTCATTAGGCTTGGGCACCTTAAACTGGTATTTCTTTATCCTAATTTCACGTGGACCGGGTTTCCCCAAATGCTCAGGAAGATAACTGTAATTAGACACAAGATATAGCGACCTTGTGTCCACAGGCGAAAGGGGAGAGAGACAGAGATATGCATAGCAGCTTAGCGCCAAAACCATTCATTTCTGTCGCGCAGGAATATCACACACACGCACGCATGCACACTGCCTCAATCTATTGGTAAACTCAAAGAACAGTTTTTTGAGAGGGTACAAATATGTGGTTTATAAGAATCTCGTGAAATTAGACTTAGTTTGAGTTTCGAAAAAAAAAATGAAGTTTACTCGTGTTTCTAGCGGAGTAATACAAACCCTCAGATCTTGGTCACTTCACACCTAACACCTTTACACCTTCGCTCCTCCTCCTCCACACCCAACACCTTCACCTTCCCTCCACCCACACCTGAATCTCCACACACCAACCCAGCCTAATACATATGAATTTCCTCTTACCTGCGTCCCGTCCTTTCACACCTGAGCAAGTCTTATTTCACACATCTACCTTCCAAACGCTCCCCCATCAATCCACCAAACCTACCCCACCTTGGCCGTCCCACAGCCACACCAGCAAACGTCACCCGCTGTACCTGAGCTGCTCCCAAGGTGGAGGGGATGGTGCACTCCGGCGGGTCCCCGTTGGAGTCGTGGGAGCCTCGGTAGGTGTCCGGTTCCTGTTCTGTGTCCTCGCCTTTGGCCCAGTTGGAGCTGCAGGGACATTCAGCGTCACCCTCCAGCCACGTCCGCTACTCTTTCCTCATTTTCTGTTTTTCCTCAATTTTTTACGTGTTTCAAATGGTACTTCTTTATGTTCAGTTGGTAATTCTATGTATAAAATCTGCAATGTCTCGATTTTATATACTTTTATTTAAATCTACGTATACCCTGCTACGTCTGTCTCTATTTCTATATATTCTGATATATTTCCTATGTCTATCTAAGCCTAAAATATTATCTATTTTTCTATTATTTATTATTCTTATCTTTTTCTCTCTTTCCCATGTCTACTTCTCCTATGTGTATATTCCTTTGTTTTTCCTATGCCTGTCTATTTGTCTGTCTATCCTGAGGTGCTTTTCCTCATTTTGCCTGATGTCTTTTTCATACAATTGTAAGTATTCCTCTTCTTTCTTTCCTTAGTACAATCATATCTTCAATGTGTTAAATTTAGGAAGGAAGCAAGGCGGCGGACCTCCTCGCCGGAGCGGAATTTCTCTCTATCTTGGCGATCAAAAGCTCTTCATTCTACTTAACATTGCTGCGTCTTGAAATTTTCCTCATACCTCTGCATTAATCTTTCCTCCTCCTGTAATCTTGTCTTCTTATCATCGAGGAAGGATAATCAAATTGCGCCGCGGAAAAACGCAAGATATTAAAGAGGAATCATAAAACACCACCGCCACGGGATACCAAGGCTAAGTCAATACATATTTATTACGAACACGGGGAATATTGAAAGGATAAAATAAATTCACCTCTTCCCTTTTCCAGATAAGCATTGACCACACCCTCACGTATCTCTCAAATGAACTGGAAACGCTGCACGATTGACGTCTGCAGGTCGCCGCCGGGGTCAGGAGAGCAGCTTGCCCTTCGAAAAGTCATATTCAGAGGACCATTAATACACAGCCCACGTGGTCTCGCCTTTCCCATCAGGGGTGAATCTTTCCGCCACGGATGGATGGATCCTTAGAGGGAAAGTGATCGACTCCATTCACCCAAATTGTATTGACAATCAGACAAATGGATTTCACATAAGGGGAGGGTCACAAAGAGTGGATCCTACCGAGACTGTAAAAGGCATCAATCTTATTTCAAGAGCTGGAATGAATGGAATGATATCTTATGACTCCAACACTTGAATATGGGAGGGGTGTCTGAATCGTCGACTTAAAGGAGGGTTGCTTCACGTTATCTGGGAAATGTGTGTGTAATTTTCCAATGTTTATTATGCTACTGTGTGTGTGTGTGTGTGTGTGTGTGTGTGTGTGTGTGTGTGTGTGTGTGTGTGTGTGTGTGTGTGTGTGTGTGTGTGTGTGTGTGTGTGTGTGTTCCTTACCATATTTATGAGTAAAGGCAAAGGGCTACAAAACTTATACAAGAAGATCCAGTTAATTGCCACTTCCCCAAAAGTTAAGATGATACGGGTTCGGTGAGGTCAGCCAGTCTGGTTCCCGAGGTGTCTTCATGCTCCTCTCTTGAGAAGCACACAGGGACTAGTTTTCCTTTCTATAGGCACTTTTACAGCATTTCAAGAGTCACTGTTATTACTGAAAACTGGGCTGTAGTATATAAAAGCCCTTTTGTGGTATCTAAGGTTTTTACATAAGTCCATGCTGTATTATCTAAAGCTGTTTTAAGGTAAAGCTGCGTCAGGGAAGGCGGCGGCATAAGAACACGGAATTACTAGGGAAGCCTCACACTGCTGGTGGTGGTGGTGGTGGTGGTCGTGGTAGTGGATGGTGGTGGTGGTGGTGCTGCTGCCGACACCACCACCACCACCACCACCACCACCACCACCACCACCACGCCACGCCACGCCACGCCACGCCACGCCACGACCCCAAGCTTCACAGTGACGGTGACTATCTTAGAAATTATCAAAATATCAAAAGGAAAGCGAGTCGTCACGAATTCTAGATGATTCTTGATGTAAGTTAATTTGAGAATTACTTAAAATGTCATGCGATTTGAATGTGGCGTGGTATTTACATTATTTCTGATGACAGTGGAATATGTAAGTCATCTTGCGAGAGAGAGAGAGAGAGAGAGAGAGAGAGAGAGAGAGAGAGAGAGAGAGAGAGAGAGAGAGAGAGAGAGAGAGAGAGAGAGAGAGAGAGAGAGAGAGAGAGAGAGAGAGAGAGAGAGAGAGAGAGACAGAGAGAGAGAGAGACCCGACCAAGTTTACGAGGCAAGATATCATGTTTTCCTTTTATTAATTTCTACGTAATTTGCAAGAAGATAAAGCAAGATAACCATGAATGATTTCCGCGATTATTTCCTATTTGCATTTCAATTAAAACTAAATACCGGAAAATAAATCACCAACTACTCCCTTCCCCCAGAACCTTATTGATATTCATGACCGTGGAAAGAAAAAAAAAAAAAAAAAAAAAAAAAAAACTAAATGGAAGCCAAGGAAGGTAAAAAAGGAAAGAAAAAATACAGGTAAATTGCAGGGGTTATGTTGAATTAACCTGGATCAAGATGGCGGTGTTGGTGCAGGTAGCTCAGGTGAGGATAATTCAGGTGAGGAGAGCTGAGGTGGGCAGGTGAGTTCAGGAAGGCTTCAGCGAGGTAGGAGTAATGAGAGAGAGAGAGAGAGAGAGAGAGAGAGAGAGAGAGAGAGAGAGAGAGAGAGAGAGAGAGAGAGAGAGAGAGAGAGAGAGAGTACAGGTGGGAGAGGCAGGATACCAGGAAGAGTGGCGGGTGGGCGTGCAAGGACTAGCGTGGGCGGCGCAGGTATTGAATAGCGGGGCGGAGTCACGGAGAAGAGCTAAGGGCGGGACTACAGAGAGGTGTGTGCTGGGCAGGTATGTATGTGTGTGTGTGTGTGTGTGTGTGTGTGTGTGTGTGTGTGTGTGTGTGTGTGTGTGTGTGTGTGTGTGTGTGTGTGTGTGTGTGTGTGTGTGTGTGTGTGTGTGTGTGTGTGTGTGTGTGTGTGAGACAGGTGTGGGGATGTAGGAGTGGCAAACAGGTGTGCGGGAAAGGTGTGTAAATTCTGCAGGTGTTGGAAGATATGTGTGGGTTCTGCAGGTGTGTTTCCGGAAGCATCTTGGGTTAACGAGGGGATTATTCCACACGAAGACCTTAAATGGCCCGGCGAGGCCCTTCAACACCACGGGGCCGCGGCAAGGGAGGGCTTTTCTATACTTACAACATATGCGACATGACCTACAAAGAGGAAAAATATAATTACTGCAATTCTCCCTGCAAAAGTCCGCGTTTTAATGACGCAGAGAGCACGTGCGGAATTCTATGACAGTGTTCTATTATGTTTTGCTATATCTGTGTTTTAATGACACAGAGCACGTGAGGTTTTCTGTTGTAAGACGTAATTTTCCTCCACGGCGAAACACGCAAGGGTGGTGCAGTTCTTCTTGGTTACCCCTTTAAGCCGCGGTCCCCGTCGTTTTCTTTAAAGGGCATATCGACAAAAAGGACCATCTTCGAGGTTACCTGGCCGGGAGGGGAAGGAGAATTAAGGTTTAAGCACACACTTGTCCATTAATAAAGGTCAAACATACTGTAAAAACGTGACCACTGCGTGTGTGCATGAAAATGAGAAGCCAAAACATACCAAACTCTTCTCCTTTGCCTTGTAACAGCGAAAGTCTCCGAAGAAAATATAGCTTAGTTTACCTTATGACCATTTTCACCCTGACACGGGGATCTCGCCTCCCTCCATGGTGTTTCCAGGCAATATTACAAGAATTTACATCAGGGTTTTCGCCAAGCAACGAGGCTCTGAACTTTTCCAACACGCTTGCCATCTACGGCGCCTCGCAGCTGGGCTCTGTGGGGCGTACAGAACCACTCAACAACACTACTTTTACTCCAGCCCACGCCACCTCTCCTCAGATGGCTGCAACATTAGTGCCATATGTTTCTGGACTATTGTTTTAAAGGCTTTTCCAGGCGGTATTATCATATATTTCCACGCGAACACTCATGGAAGAACTACGGTGCTTGAAAAATAATAACAATTCTAAGTAATGTGGGAGAAAACTTGTGTGAGATCGTGTTTTCTGGACTGTTATTTAGAGGCAGTACTGATGTGCATCTCTATATGTATGGGAATGAAGAGCTAAGGATGCACTGCGATGGTTAAAACGTTCTAATAATTCAAAGCAGCGTGGAAAATAAACGCATGAAAGATCGTGTTTCTGAAATGTTCTTTTACTTTCTTGTCTGTGTTCTCGTATGTGTTATGACAATGCACGGCCATGGAAGGACTGTGGTGATTGGGAAACTGCAATAATTCAATGGGACCAAATCGGGATCAGGTGTGAGGAGGGAAGTTTAGTGTAAGTTACGTTATGTTAGGTTAATAATAAGTAGATAAGTAACAGAAACTGAACTCAGCCAACCTCAAGTGTGGGTGGGATGTGGGGTGACTGGTCATGTGATCTGTACAATGCAAAGTGAAAGAAAACAGGTGAGCGCGGTGTGGGCGGCGTGGGCGTGGCGGGGCGCGGACAGGCGGGCGATTCATCAAGGCCGTGCGGGATTTGTGTGGCAGAAATGACGACCATAAGAAACAATTACCGGCAGGCGAGACACGGAGGCGACTCACATGATGGTTTGCGGCGCGGAATAAATGTGGCTTGCGTGACGCGCCACTAACCGGGCTGCTAATTGCCGGGCCTGTGACGACATGCCGCGCCATGAGGTATTGTTGCAGGGGAGGGAAAGGGGAGGCCCGTGGATCTCAGAGGTAGACGATGCTGTTCTTTATCATTTCGTGGTATTTGTGGCAAGATGCAATACATGGCGGGAAATCGCACGGCGCTTCCGATACATGTTCGGCGCTGCAGGAAGGTTTGTTGCAGGGGGATAAAATCTGTGACACCGCCGTGCTTT
The DNA here is from genome assembly GCF_035594125.1 of Scylla paramamosain. Classification (NCBI taxonomy): domain Eukaryota; kingdom Metazoa; phylum Arthropoda; class Malacostraca; order Decapoda; family Portunidae; genus Scylla; species Scylla paramamosain. The sequence goes on from NC_087185.1 coordinate 13,853,803, forward strand.
ACAGTTTTGTGGTAATGGTAAGAAACGGCGAAAATACGTGGCAGCCCCAATACGCGCTCAGCTTGGTAAAGATATACTGCTAAAAGGAGGATTAATACCTAAATTGTACTGCGCTTCACTTTGTAATCTTGTTGCAAATACAAGCTATTAAAAATAAGTTGTGGTTCTTCTATCACATTACATTTGAAATTAGTTTGAATTAACTGCTTAAACAAAGTATGCATTGCCACGCTGCTTTCCTAAGGTTTAATATTGCTCGGTAAGAAAACGCACAATATATATATATATATATATATTTTTTTTTTTTTTTTTTGGAGAGTAAATGAACTTGCACATGCAACATTTCCCCGGGACTGAGCCCGGCACTTTTGAGTTGGTGGTTCGCATTTTATTTTGCTTTCTCGGATGCAGTGTGGCTCAAATGGGGCCCTTCGCTTTCGGTCGTCAAGTTTTATTGCTCTTTGATATTCCTCCCTCGATGTTAAGCTTCCCTGAAATGGCCTTGGAACCTTTGGTGCTCCCTCCTTCATCACACACCTGACATTACTTTTTTGTTTTACCTGAGTGTGTGTTCAGGTCAACGGTGTTTTGTTAGTTTTATTTGGAACTATTTTCTCCTTGCTGATGTTTACTGATTAGTCTGCGTTTTTGTCTCCTTGCCTTTTACTCTGATGATCTGGCAAGCCTGGCTCACGGTAGTGTCTGTAAGAAACGGTCTCTTAACCTTCCCCGGCGCCACGTGACCTCGTTGTGAAGTCGCGATAAATCATTAATCCTGTACAATGGTTTTACCTGAAGCACCTTTCCTCAAGTGCTTCTCTATTCATCATGGCGACCTTTTCTGCTGTACTACCGTGATGCGTAACTACCTACCCTCTACACTCATCCCTTCATCCCTCTATCCATTCACTGCCTACTCCTTTAACAAACCCATCCCTCCTGACTCTGCCTCAGTGTCTATAAATCTATGTACTACCTGGCCCTGCTCACGCCCTGCTTTCTACCTTCTCTTAGTGAACAGCGAGAGGAAGGAGGAGCGGACGTGGTTGGCTGTGGACTGACGGTCGTCGGGGATGCGTTGGTCGTCCTTATGAGGATTGAGATAGCCATCCCTTTTGCCGGGGCGGAGGTACATGGTCCCTGTCAGCAGATCAGAATTGAGGTTGGGGTGCGAGTGGTACGAGTAGTGGGAGTCCGAGATGGAGTTGCACGTGTAGGCATGGTTGAGGTCCTGGGCGCTGATGGAGTCCCTGCGGCCCGTTCTCATGACAGGCCCTGTCAGGAAGGAGGGAATGACCGTGTCGTCGTCCACCATGATGCTGATCGTGGGCAGGACGGAGCTAGAGAAACTTTTCTGACGTGAGAGTCGACCGGCACGATACGGGCGCCCTCCCCCTGTGCTCCTGGGGTGAAGTTGGCTTGAGGAGGGGGAGGGGGTGTGGGGAATGTCTGGGGAACAGGGGACAGAGGACATAGTGGCCGGTGCTCTCAAATATAGCGAAGACACTGGAAATCACATGCCGCTTGCGGCCTCACACGCCAGCTGGGGGCGTGCAGGGGGAGCGGAGTTCACCTGACATGTTGTGGGCATGACGGATTCACGCGCGGCGGGACACCTCTAGTAGCCTGGAGCGCCCCCGGCCAGCCATCCGCACCCGGCACACTTTATAACACTTGCTCGATTGGTCATGACACCTGGAGCCACAACAACGAGGAGGGCGACACGCGGGCGGGGTATTGCTAGGCGGGGCGCGGCGGGCTCGGCAAAGGCACTTGGGGAGTCGCGTGGACGCACATACACACACTGGCGGGAGGTGGGCCTCAGCACTCCCTGGGCTGCACCACCAATCCTATTAGCGATATTAAAGTGGACGGTGGTTGGTCGGGGGAGTGACTGCGTGCGTTAGTACGTGCGTTGGTGTGTGAGCGTAACTTGAGGGTGGGGGCAAAGGCGGCAGGTGAAGCGGTAGTAGAGGAGGAGGGTAGGTGGAGGTGCGTGGGTGGATGGCGGTGGAGGTGGAGGTGGTGGAGGTAGTGGAGGTGGAGAAGATGGTGGTGGTGGCTGCCAGGAAGACCCTCAACGTTAGTCGGCCGTGGTGGAGGATCATCATGGCCGGCTGTGGCTTGCTGGGTCTCCTTACTTTTCGCTCTTCTTCCATTCCTCCCTCTCTGCTCCACAAGTTCCCCATTCGCTGTCTGTATTTTTCCTCTCCCAAATAGAACCACGCCCAACACACCCACATACAACACACCAATTACAAAGCATAATCGTCTACGTCAAACAATAAACACACACAAAAGCGACATAACGAGGAGTCAGAAGGACCGCACGCCAGGGCCACGGGATCCCAAAGGGCGTGGCGCTGGGCTCCAAATTACGCCATTAGAGTGTCAGCTCTCATTACGAGGGACATCACAGCATTACAACAACATCCTTTTACCGTCATCAGCCAGCCACCACCTACTCCCCTCCCACCCACACCCCACAGCCACCAATCACCCACCAGGCTACCGACCCCCGACTCCCACCACCGCGTCCCCACCGTTCACTTTACAGTACCACCCCCAACCCTTTCTAGCTTACAGACCCCAACTCCCCCCCCACAATTCACAACCCTGTCAACTTTAAACCCCCTCCCTACTGAACCCCACGAATTATCCTTAACTGACACACACACACACACACACAAACACATACACACACACACACACACACACACACACACACACACACACACATCTATACAAATTCACAAAATCGTTTCTTTTCAGGCTAAATCGAATGGCATTGAGACCCGACGTCACTGCAACCACTTCAATTATCCTCGAGTTGTGTGTGTGACTGGAACTAATGCGTCGTTGCAAAAATAATCTGCAGTCGGGGGTAAAAAACACGAAAGGAGCTGAAAATGGAAAACGTTGAAATACGTAGTGAGGGGAATGTTTCCGTCGCTGCCACCATGACGGGGACGAGACTCGGAAAAGCAAGCGACGAAAACAGCTATTATTGCTAGTGCTTCTGTTTCTACTGTTCTGGTATTGTTATTACTATTATCATCATTATAAGCACCATCATTGCCATCGTCCTCATCAGCAGTATTATAATTATTCCTCTCGGTGCTAAATTTCTTGACTTTTTCTATCATTGTTATCATAAATGGATCACGGAGGTCTATTATAACAGGACCTGCAGTATCAGCGATCTTGTAATAGTCTTCTTTCTGACTCTCATCTAGAAACCAATAATGACAGAGAAGTAAGTGAGCGTAGATATCGTGATAATAGAGGATGTTTATTTCTTTACCCCTTTGAGAGTTGAAATAAAAGGGGGAAGGAAAATAAGAATAACGAGACGAAGCAATGAATAAAAAAACGACGAAAAACGAGGTAGATGTGAAAGACAGCATAAAGAGAGAGAGAGAGAGAGAGAGAGAGAGAGAGAGAGAGAGAGAGAGAGAGAGAGAGAGAGAGAGAGAGACGGCACAGTTCGAAATTAATTAACAAAACTGACAGTCTGACACCATTTTCATTCTTCCTCTATTCATTCTGTCCATAGTTTCTTTCTCCTGACACTTCTTCCCTCTCTCCGGTATGTATCACTCACTCTAAATAACACCCTTTACCTCTATCCAGCATCTCTTCTTTCTCTCTTCCTACCATTCAATGTCTTCCCTTGTCACCTGGTCTGGTCCTTCTAACACTTATACTTTCACTCAATCCCCTCCCCTCTCTCTCTGTTAAACACTCCTTCCATCCTTTCTTCAATAACCTCTCGCTCCAAAAAACCCCTTCATTTCTTCCTTCCGTACAGCTCCTCTTTTTCCCATTCTCCTCCTCTCATTAATTTTTCAAGGGGGACGAAGTATTTCAGTCCCCTCCTTCCCTTCTCAGCCCTCATCCACAGCTAACTAGAGCCGCTTCTCTTCGGCCGCTGATGAAATATCGAGGCTTCCCCGTCACATCACTCGCTTCCAGTCACCCGTTCGTCTCTACCCAGGGTAAGGAGAGACGGTTACGCTTCCCGATCGGTCTTTGTTCACCTTTAGACGTTCTTTTGTCTTCCAGTCTCCGAAGGGAATGATGAAAGATCGCACGGTTGTATGATCATCAGAATTCGACCAGTTCTACTTTTACGTACCTCGTGATATTTTTTTCTTTCAGGATCTACGTATTACCGAGTCTGGCTTTGCTATTTTTCTGATGCATTATAGAGGAAACTGAAATATGCATTGAATTGCTTACACGTCAATTAACACATGTAATCTTTGTTAAACCTGCATTCAGCGCCATTAAGGAATATTTTAAGAGAAATGAAGGGATTATACATTTTCTTTCCTCTCCATCCCTTGTGAAGGACGGTGCTGAGTGGTAGAAAATGTATTATCATCAGGACGGCGGCCATTCCAGCCTCCTCCACTCGCAAGCAAAGGGAGGGCAAGCTAGCTACCACCAGCACACCTGCAGAGTCGTGTTTTTAGTGGAGAAGAAGAGCAGTACTTTGTTATCATATATGCAGGAAGGTAGGCAAGTAGGGTATACAGGTAGGCACGTAGGTAAGCATGTATGTATGTGTGTATGTATGTGCTATGTTTGCATGTGTACAATTATGTATGATTATGTGTTTATGCAAAGAAGTGTGTTAAAAAAAACGTGTGTGTGTGTGTGTGTGTGTGTGTGTGTGTGTGTGTGTGTGTGTGTGTGTGTGTGTGTGTGTGTGTGTGTGTGTGTGTGTGTGTGTGTGTGTGTGTGCGCGCCTCAGCCGTGTACGTGATTCGTCTACATAACGACGCGGCGTAAGTCGATACACGTGAATTATATATTTTATGGAGGTTTTCTTCTGCCTCCGACGCGCGCGTGTGTGTGTGTGTGTGTGTGTGTGTGTTGGTTAAATAAATTGCGCTGAGAGAGAGAGAGAGAGAGAGAGAGAGAGAGAGAGAGAGAGAGAGAGAGAGAGAGAGAGAGAGAGAGAGAGAGAGAGAGAGAGAGAGAGGTTGGGGGAGAGAAAGAGAGAGAGAGAGCTGGGGATGAGAGGGGCTGGTGGGAGGAGGAGGAGGAGGAGGAGGAGGAGGAGGAGGAGGAGGAGGAGGAGGAGGAGGAGGCATCCCATCCGATGGTCGTCAAGGCAACGCAGCTCTACCACACGGCAAGACATGAATGAGGAAGTGGTGTTGGTTGAAGCCACTCCCAGGCCGCCATGAATCTACTCGTACACTCATACCACACCCCGACGCTGGCCTGTCTCTTCCCTCTCACCACTGCTTTCATCGCCACAACAAAGCCCACTGCACCACTGCCCCACCACCGCAGACTATGATTATACTTCCTTACTTTTATTCCTAACACAGCTACCCGTCACTTCAGCACAGCGGCTACGGAACATTTCACAGGATATATTTTGCTCTCTCTTCGTCACAGCACTGGAATGTCTTTATTTTGACGTCCCATCAACACAGCACTATATAACAGCATTTCACAAACTCTATCTTTTTTTCTCTTCGTCAGAGCACCACAGCAATTAGGACACCGTACTGGAACATCTTTATTTTGAAGTTCAAACATGACAGCACGACACAGCACCAATTCACAGCCTCCACTCTTGACTACCTTCACCATAGCCTTTCAGAATAGCACTCCACTGCCTCTACCACAGCACAACATCAATTAGACAACCACAGCAGCCATCACAGCATCTCATTTGATTCCTAACCAGTCACAGCACTAGTATCATAGTATTTTAAAGCAATCTATACTCTTCAGTACAGCCACACACACACACACACACACACACACACACACACACACACACACACACACCATGACTATTCATCACTGCCACAGCTGCACACCGAAACAACAAAGCAACACAAACACAACACAGGAAGAGCCACAACTCAGGAGCAACACAACAGAACCACTCACTGGAACAACACAAAACAAGGTCAACAACACACACAATACACCCATGAAGCGAGATATTTCACACACACACACACACACACACACACACACACACACACACACACACACACACACACACACACACACACACACACACACACACACACACACACACACACACACACACACACACACACACACCGAAAAATAGAAACACTGCAACACTTCCAGGGAACAACACTACACGAATACAACAGGAAGCCATCCACACAGGAGAGGCAACACACACACAAAACAAAGGGAGAAAAATTGCAGGAAGATGGGAGGAGAGAGAGAGAGAGAGAGAGAGAGAGAGAGAGAGAGAGAGAGAGAGAGAGAGAGAGAGAGAGAGAGAGAGAGAGAGAGAGAGAGAGAGAGAGAGAGAGAGAGAGAGAGAGAGTTTGAAAAATTAAGGAAATTATGAACAAAACTCAAACAGAATAATTACAAAGCTAAAATTTTCCCACGGCGTCCCAAGATTTAACGAAGGAAAATACGGAAATGAAAAAAAATAAACAAAACACTAAAAGAAAAGAAAAAAAAAGAAGAAAAGTAGACAATTTCCTTAAAACTTGGAATTTCTGGTTGTAAAGTTTCGCTCACTGTTTGCTCTAGGAAATAAGAAAAACAGAAGAAAGCCGCTGCAAGCAAAACTCACCCTAGAGAATCATAAAAGTGAATGATACAAATAGCATTACAACGTGGGGGCCTTTTCTTGGCTCCCCATTTGTCGTGTGTGTGTGTGTGTGTGTGTGTGTGTGTGTGTGTGTGTGTGTGTGTGTGTGTGTGTGTGTGTGTGTGTTCAGTCTATTCTACTGTTTTGCTCATGCGCGAACATTCACCCCCTCCCCCCTACACACACACACACACACACACACACACACACACACACACACACACACACACACACACACACACACACACACAGACACACACACACGACAAATGGGAGCGTCAAGAAAAGGTCCCCACGTTGTAAGAACAATTAAATAACAGCAGCAAAATAACAAGTCCATCATTTCTTTCCCCTCCTCTCCCAATTTTTCAACGGGACAAATTGTGAAAAATGCATTTACAACATTATCGATGGTATTATAAATGAGGATAAATAGGTGTTACTTATGGCGCCTAGGAAAATAAATACTCGTTGAGAAAAAAGGAAAAATAAGAGACAGTAAATAACTCCCACACTTGAAAATGAGAGAGAGAGAGAGAGAGAGAGAGAGAGAGAGAGAGAGAGAGAGAGAGAGAGAGAGAGAGAGAGAGAGAGAGAGAGAGAGAGAGAGAGAGAGAGAGAGAGAGAGAGAGAGAGAGAGAGAGAGACAGGCCAAATACATAAATGTCAAAATTACATGAAAACAAAAATAATTGGAAACATACCATGAATGAATAACAAAGAATTTATCGTCATTTTTTTTACTCAGGGTTAATATTAAGGAAGAATTCAATATTATTTTCACACCTGGCCAAAATGGAGGAAAATGTGAAGGTTAATATTACACGCGCCCAATATATTCTTACACGAGGGTGAATATCATTACGCGAAAAATTCAACATAATATTTACACTGGATTTTTATTTTACACGCAATTAATAATGAAAAAAAAAAAAAAAAAAAAATCTAGTATAATTCTTCAATAGTCACCATCAACAAAGGATTCAATATTATTTCCACATGGGGTTTATTTATTAATTTTCTGTATTTTCTAAGTGGTATTTTTTTTTTAGGTTCTGTGGTCATTATGAACAAAAAAAAAATAATTACTATCTCAATACAAGATATTTTATGATTTTTTTACTTTTTTATTTTCTGCGTGGTAAGTTAACTTTTTTTTTATATGTTTTCTGGTCACTGAACAAAAAATCATTAGTATTTCAACGGGGATATTTTTTTTTTTTAATTATCATCAATTTTCTGAGTGAGAAGTGGGATTTTTTTTTCAGGTTTTTTGGTCAGTATGAAGGAAAAATGCAATACTATTACCGCAAAAAAGGCTATTCTATGAATTTCCTATCGAAATTCTGAGTAGGAAGTAAGATTTTCATTCCGGTTTCTGGTCACTGAACGAAAAATTAATTTCAACATGAACTATTTCATTTAATTTCCTATCAATTTTTCTGAGTGGGAAGTGAACTTTTTACAGGCTCTCCGATCACCGAGAAAGAAAAACTTACAATTAATTCAACACGGGGCCACAATCTAGCAGTCCCGTGTTGTCTTCCCATACGGCGCCGCCACGGGAAGCCAGCTAGACCTGCTGGATCAATACACGGTGCCCGATGCATGACTGTCCATCGATGACCTAGGAGTGCTATAATGCAGCCTCCTAACTATTCAAACTGTCCATCGATGACCTAGGAGTGCTATAATGGAGCCTCCTATGTACTGAAACTGCCCTTTGATGAACCAGAAGTGCTAAAATGGAGCCCCTTTGTATTGAAACTGTCTCTTGATGACCCAGCAGTTCATAGTGGAGCCTCATATGTACTGAAACTGTACATCTAAAAGTGCTATCATGATGCCTCCTATGTACTGGAACTCTCCCTTGATAACCCACAAATACTCTCTATGTGCTGAAACTGTTCTCTCGGTGACCTAGCAGTGCTACAAGAGGAATTGACCTTATGTACTGTAGAGGTAATATTGCTGAGTTAGGGTAGGTTAGGTTAAGTTGGGCAAGGTTAGGGTAGGTTAGGTTAGGCAAGGTTAGGTTAAGACAGAGGTAAAACTGCCCATTAATAATCCAAAAATGCTATGAGTTAACTACCATAAGTAATGTAAAGGTAAAATCGTTTAACAAAGGTAGAACTATTCATCAATGACCCACAAATACTACGAGGATATTACCTTACTCGATGAACAAGTAATATCGTCCAGACTGAGGTAAAACTGCCAATTCATAATCAGAAAGGGCTATGAAGAAACCATCTGATTTAAAGTAAGGGCAACATTAATACAGTGACAGAACTATGCACGAGTTAAGCAAATGTGGTATGAGGACTCTTCCATATTTAATGTACAGGTGATATCCTTAAAACAACGGCTAAAACTTTCCATGGATTATCCCAAATATCGAAGGAAAATTACCATGAAACCTCCTTATTTAATGTACAGGTGTTATCCTTAAGACAACGGTAAATTTTTCCTTGCAATATCCCAAACTGTCGAAGGAAAACTACCAAATATCTTGCAGAGAATTAGTTGAAGACAAGACTAGTAACCTTTTGCACTCACTTCTATTTTGCATTTTAATATGAAGCCCTCTGAACTGTTGGCACACTCCTAATATAACATGGCAAATGATAGATTCTAAGAACAAAGGACTTCTAACTGTGGAAGAGCGCTATAGATTTAAGATATTCTATTATTCACAACATTCTATATAATTTCAATGGTGAACTATACAGGAGAAGTAAGTCTGGTATACAATTCAATTTCTGCCCGTGACTATCCTGTACCCCCAATCAGGTAGAGGCCGGAAATAACCAAACAAATATAGACGGATAAAAACAATATATATAGGAAGAAAATTAAGTGTGATTGATGATTTGAAATATTGCAAGATTAGTGAACGCCTTGTTCGATCTTGTGAACAGACAGACAGACAGACAGACAGACAGACAGACAGAAAGAGAGAAAAAAACATATCAGAGAAATTTGTGAGACAGTGAGAGAAACAAAGAAAATTAGTGAGAGAGAGAGAGAGAGAGAGAGAGAGAGAGAGAGAGAGAGAGAGAGAGAGAGAGAGAGAGAGAGAGAGAGAGAGAGAGAGAGAGAGAGAAAGCTTCCATATGGTCGAACAAACCGAAGCAACAAGTGTAAGCCAACCCGCCAGTTCGTGACAGGAGAGGAAAGGCGGAAGGAAGAACAGTCACACGTCCCATTATGCAGAGAAATAGCGGCGTTTGGCATCAGAACGAAGAGGAGAGATGGAAAACGTACAGCTAGCAATAGGATGCTTAAAAATTGATGGTACACACACACACACACACACACACACACACACACACAGAGAGAGAGAGAGAGAGAGAGAGAGAGAGAGAGAGAGAGAGAGAGAGAGAGAGAGAGAGAGAGAGAGAGAGAGAGAGAGAGAGAGAGAGAGAGAGAGAGAGAGAGAGAGAGAGAGAGAGAGAGAGAGAGAGAGAGAGAGAGAGAGAGAGAGAGAGAGAGAGAGAAAGTGTATTGATCCACCTGTTAGCTCTTAGAGAGAGAGAGAGAGAGAGAGAGAGAGAGAGAGAGAGAGAGAGAGAGAGAGAGAGAGAGAGAGAGAGAGAGAGAGAGAGAGAGAGAGAGAGACTAAAACTCTCTCTCTCTCTCTCTCTCTCTCTCTCTCTCTCTCTCTCTCTCTCTCTCTCTCTCTCTCTCTACCTCATTTTTCGATGCTCCTTTTGACCTTATGAACTAAAATTTCTGAAAAATGTTT
>NC_087185.1:13869163-13889163 GCF_035594125.1 Scylla paramamosain
GAAGATGGAAGCAAACAGTATACGGAGAAATGAATCACAAGAAATTCACGGTATAGATGAATAGATATTGTTTTCTTTATATTCTCCAGGAGAGTAAAGGCAAAAAAAAAAAAAAAAAAAAAACGTCTTTTGAACCGAGTCAGATGAATTGACATTATAGATATTTGTAAGTAGTTCAGTTAGATTCTGTTCTCCAAAAAGGTGGAAAAAAATCCCTCCGAAGAATCGTCAGATGAAATTCACACTACAGACAATTGTATATTATTTTGTTTGGGTTCCACAAGAAGGTGCAAACAAAAAGCGTCTGGAGAACGAGTTAGACGAAATTCACACAACAACTGTATATGGTTCTCTTTGTATTGGAGAACCGTGAGTCAGATGAGATTGTTCTTCCGAAGCCCAGACACAATATCGGAAGGGAGGAAGCAAAACGCGTCTGGAGAGCCGTGTCAGGAGACATTCACACTACAGATAATTGTGTATTGGTCTCTTTGATTGTTTTCTCCAAGAAGATGGAAGAAAAACAGTCTGTAGAACCACACGTCTAATAAAATTCTCTCTGTGCTAGATAACAAAATAGATCGTTTTTCTCCATAAAGTGAAAACAGAAAGCGTTTGAAGTACCACAAGTCTTGGAAATGTACAGTATAGGAGAGTGTTTAATTTCTTTCCTGATATAACCAGAGACTGTTTTTTCGCGGAGGTGAAAAATCCATAGCATGAAAACAACATGTGTTTGATGAATATCTTCTTTGATGGCTTTCCCGAAGACCTCACACAGATAACATCGAGAAGACTGGACAAAAAAAAAAAAAAAAAAACATCGAGATGTCTTTTAAACACTAGCAAAAGGAAAATAATATGTACATGTACTCATGACGTAGGAGAAGCAAACCAAGAACAGCTCAGTTAGAAGGATCATAACAAACATCTGCTCTATCTAAGTGGAAAGAATTCGCTTCAGAAGAACCACGAGTCTGAAATTCACGCAAAGGAAGCAATTTCTATATATTAGTGGCAAAGGATAAACAAACCAAGAACAGCCGAGTCAGGAGGATCAAAACACACATTTTAAGCAGGGAGGTGGATGGAACCAGCGTCAGAACAAACGCAAACAAACAAACAAGTCTGACATTCACGTCCCAGGAAGCAATTTCTATGTATTTGTGTCATAGGATAAATCAATCAAGCACGACAGGGTTACCAGGAGTGATGGGGAAGGACGTGGTGCAAGGAATGGAAGGGGAGAGATCAATACCCTCCCGCCCCTGGTAAGGCTCCCTCTCCCTCTCCTCCCTGTCTCTCTTTCTCTTCCCCTCTTTCTCCCTCCTTCCCTCCCATGGATCGATAGAAAGGGTAGAACACGCCCCGCAGAGAAGGAATAACGCATACAGCCCCCTTCATACACGCTGGAAATACAGACGCAACACTGCAATTATCCTGGCGAAGAGAAATAATCATGAGCCATCCACTCACTGACAGAGAGATCTTCCCTCTAAAAACAATAAGAGAAATAAGGAAGATTAGCTCACTATTGCAACTTTACGTCAGGGAGAGACAGAGAAGCTAAAATCTGAGAGGAGACAAGCACTCATCATTCATCCAGTCACTTACCAAGATACCTTCCTTGCAAAAACGACTCTAAAATCATGTCAGTATTGCATTTTTTTTTTTACCTTTTTTTTTTCACGTGAGAGGAAGAGAAATCAAAATCTCAGAGGAAAGTACACGGAAATAAGTAGCCATTCAGTCATTTACCAAGAAATTTTCTCTCTACAACCAATACCCAGAAAGAAAACTATCTCTTAGTAGCGTGAGCCAAACATCACAAGGAAAGGAAACCACAGCCTGAGGGGAGTGGGAAAATAATTCTTCTACCTAGTCACTGCACAAGAAATTTCACCAATAAAAACGTAAGAAGAAAAGACAAAAAAAAAAAGTCTCTATAGTGAATTTCCATTTTAGAAAGAAAAGGAGACGAATCTATGCAAGGAAATAAAACAAATCATCATTCTATCTAGTCATTCGTTAAGAAAACTTGCCTTATATAAAAGAAGTAAAAAAAATAAAATAAAGGAAAAAAAAACCTCAATCATTCAAGTTTCACTTCAGAGGAAAGGAAAAGCGGAAAAGGGAAACTACATCCTATGCAAAAGGAAAAAAATGATCATTCCAATTTGTCATTCGTTAAGAAATCTTGCCTTCAAAAAAACAAACAAGGAAAGAAGAAAACGCCTCGATCCTGCAAGTTTCACGTCAGGAGAAGCAGGGCCGGGATTAACTCAAGGGCGGCGGAACGTGATGGACACGCGCCGTCCTGTCACACATGGAGGTAATAATTGGAGCAATGCATAGGAAGATCTACCATGCGGACTTAAGTCACTTGGTCATGAGTTGAGTGGCGTGTGAGTTAGCGATGTCCGACTACGTAATGGACGCGCCGCTCTCCAGGGACGGAGGCAAGGACGCGGAAATCACGGCGGGAGTGTAAGTTATGACAGGCAAGTTTGGGAGGCATGCTTGTACCGGGCGTAGGAAGTGTGACCTGCGCGTTACTCTTACGTATAGTATTCCTGCTGCTACCACTACTACTACTACTACTACTACTACTACTACTACTACTAAGCTCTGCTGTTGTCACTAATCTAATGATACAGCTGTTACAACACACACCAACGCCAGACAGCCACCCTCCTCACCCTACCAGCGGTCCCTCACGCGCCACCACACACAAGTACGTTACACAAAGCTCGCTGCGTATGAGGGAGCACTAAGCGTCAGGCGAGTATTAGTTGTAGAAACGAGAAGCCCAGGAGAAAACACATCAATTTGTACAATTACACGAAATAATAATGTACTGGGCAGTTTATTCTCAATCAGTGTAGCACATTATGTTCCTCTTTCTCTTGCTGATACAATTAGAAGGCTTATCACCTAATTTTGTCCATATAAAGAACGGTGATGTGACAAACCCTGATTTATTAAGAGCCTCTGTTACCCTGTTGACGTCACAAACGATGACGTCATTGATAACTCATTACGCCATTGGATGAGTTCCAATACTTTTTTCCTCTTTTTTTCCCCCTCTCTCTCTCTCTCTCTCTCTCTCCACGGCGCCCTTGGGTCCTCCTCCCCCACACAGTCCTAAATGATCTCTCCCGATAATGGCTGCACACCCGCCCCTCTTTATCCCTGAAACCTCAACATCTCCAAGCTTCCCACTTCATCAGAACTTCTCCCTTGCCTACCATGTCCCTAAAACTTCCTCCTCTAGCGCCTCTTAATCCCTAAACTTCTTGCTCTAGCGGTCCTTCATTCTTAAAACCTCCTTCTCTATTCTAGCGTTTCTTATTCCCTAAAACTTTTCCCTAGCGGTCTTTATTCCTAAAACCACATTCTTCCAAGCTTTTCACTCATCTACTAAGACCTCTAATTCATCTCTGACTCTAAAAACTTCCTTCTCCAGCAGTCCTCCACCCCTAAATCTTCCTTCTATAGCGGCCATTCAATTCATCCCTAAAACCTCAACACCTTCAGACTTCCCACTTCACCAGAACTTCTCTCCTCTGTCCTTAAAACTTCCTTCTGCAGCGTCTCTAAATAATTAAAAACCTAACACTGCTCATGATACAGTCCTTCCCTTCTTCTAGACACTACTTAGGTGGCACTTCATCGCGAGAACCTCAACATTTCCTTCAGGTTTCCCACTCAAGCACCAGCACCTCTTTTCCCTTCCTTCTCTTCCTGATGCCTCCAACATCTTTACCTTAGCAACGCCTCGGCCTGTCTTCAGTATCCGTCCCAGAAGACAGTTAAGCAAGTCTGTTCTCTTCAGTCCACCTCAAATGGTGTCTTAAAAATGTTCTTCTTACTTCTACACTTTGCAGTAATGTCTCTTATTTCTCTTACCAATTGACTAAACCTGATCATTTCTCAATATCGTGCTCTTTACACGACGCCCAAGCAATTCACTTATGTAAAATCCACTTGAAACTCCAACATAAATCTTTTCCTTTTCCTATCAGTGATTTTTCTCTTCCAAGAAACTGGCAACCACAAGAACGAGGATGTAACGAACTTAACTTCTCATCCACTCCTCGAACACAACGACCAAGCAATTCTCTTCTTTTCCATCAACTTCAAACTTCCCACATAAACCCATTGCTCTTCCTACCAGTGATTCCTCTTCTCCCGCTAACCTGGCAGCCAACAATCCAGCATCTCAACCTAAAATATCATCATCAATCACGCCCTATCGTAACAATATCTGCAGTGTAGCCAGCCCTATACTTCACAAAGCCATTACCAGCAGTGGGTCAGTGTGCTACCCCCTCCCTAACCCCCTACCTCACTCCCTTCTCCATGATATTCAGCTAAGCCCTGCCCAGCTTTCATCTTCCCACCACCGCCACAACCTTCCCGTTTTCCTTTCGACCGTTCTTTCACTTGAGTCCACAAGTTAAAGGAGAACAACTCTGCGGTACCTGTTCGTCCATTTTCAGTGCCAGGGCAAGTGCTTATGCTTTTAGAGACACATGGGGAAGATATACTCGTATATACACATTTTATGCAAGGTTCTTTTCTCCATACACTTTTAGCAGAGGTATATGTACGTGGGTTGCTTTATTTTTATTTAATGTGGTATTTTTGATGTTCACAAATAGTGATATTCCTCTTAAGATATTTTAATTTGGTATATGTAGCTGATATAACGAACGAGAGAGAGAGAGAGAGAGAGAGAGAGAGAGAGAGAGAGAGAGAGAGAGAGAGAGAGAGAGAGAGAGAGAGAGAGAGAGAGAGAGAGAGAGAGAGAGAGAGAGAGAGGCATGAGATTATTGACCGGGGAGGGGGGAGAAACAGAGGAGAGGCAAGGAGATATAATGGGAGAGAGAGAGGGAGAGGGAGAGGGAGTAGAAGGGAGGGTGAATAAAAGACGGAAGCAGGAAAGAGAAGACCTGAATATGAGTATGTGAAAAAAGAAAAAAAAAATCGAACATCATTCAAGGATGATGACATAAAAGAAAGATGATAAAAGAAATGAAATAAAAGTAGAGAAATGAAAAGAAATAGATAATGAATATAAATAACGAACACAAGATAAAAAAGAAGATCAAAGAAGATGGAAAGAATAAATGTATAGAAAGAAAGACGAAATGAGAAAGAATAAATGGAATGAAAGAGGAGAAAATAAAAAAAATACAATAATTAAGAAAATGGAACACAAAAGAACGTGAGAGTTTCATGTAAAAGTAACAATAACAATAATAATAATAATAATAATAATAATAATAATAATAATAATAATAATAATAATGATAATAATAATAACAAAAATAAAACAACAAAAATATCAATAATAATGGTGGTGGTGGTGGTGATGGTGGTAGCCGTAATAGAGCTAGTAGCAGCAGCATCAGTAGTAGTAGTAGTAGTAGTAGTAGTAGTAGTAGTAGTAGTAGTAGTAGTAGTAGTAGTAGTAGTAGTAGTAGTAGTAGTAATAATAATAATAATAATAATAATAATAATAATAATAATAATAATAATAATAATAATAATAATAATACAGAATAAAACAATGAATAAAAACAAACAGTAAAAAAAACAAATAATAATAATAATAATAATATTAATAATAATAATTATAATAATAATAATAATATAATAATAATAATAATAATAATAATAATAATACAGAATAAAACAATGAATAAAAGCAAACAGTAAAAAAGAAAAAAAACTGAAACAGGAAATAAGAAATAGAACACAACATTACGGAATCAATTGAGAAGAAGAAGAAGAAGAAGAAGAAGAAGAAGAAGAAGAAGAAGAAGAAGAAGAAGAAGAAGAAGAAGAAGAAGAAGAAGAAGAAGAAGAAGAAGAAGAAGAAGAAGAAGAAGAAGAAGAAGAAGAAGAAGAAGAAGAAGAAGAAGAAGAAGAAGAAGAAGAAGAAGAAGAAGAAGAAGAAGAAGAAGAAGAAGAAGAAGAAGAAGAAGAAGAAGAAGAAGAAGAAAAATGATAATAATAAACACAAGAAGCAAAAGACGTCGAGATGAAAAGATCCAGGTGAACAAAGACTGATGAAATGGACGACAGCCAAACACGTGTGAGAAAAACAGGTAAAACAATTAGGGGCATTGAAAAAGGGTAATTAATCGTGGTGCGGGAAGAGAAAGATGAACCAGTGACACAAAGGTTCAATTGGAAGTCCCTCTCAATAAACTAGGTTCAAAGGACGCCTTATGGGGAGGCAGGAAGGACCCGGTTTAATCAAGGGGAAGAAAGTCAAAATTTAGATCAGACGGAAAGGGAGAAGATGAAGCGATATGAAAGAAAGACTGGAGACCTTTGTGAAGGAAGAAAATATGATATTGAATAACTCAGAGAGAGAGAGAGAGAGAGAGAGAGAGAGAGAGAGAGAGAGAGAGAGAGAGAGAGAGAGAGAGAGAGAGAGAGAGAGAGAGAGAGAGAGAGAGAGAGAGAGAGAGAGAGAGAGAGAGAGAGAGAGAGAGAGAGAGAGAGAGAGAGAGAGAGAGAGAGAGAGAGAGAGAGAGAGAGAAAATCGACATCAAAATTTACGGCGAAAAAATGCTAATCAGCTGAAAATGTCACAGTAAAAGGGCAAATCACATTTCTTCCCGGTGAAATTACACGTGAAAGAGACAGATTAGAGACATGTGACCAGGCCAGCAAGAGGGAGACAGGCCATTCTGCTGCGACGAAAACAAAAACGCTCGGATCAAAAACACAGATTGACAATTCATGATATACGTGGCACCAAGAGAAAATAAAGGATAGAAAAAAAAATACACATAGAAGGTAGATGACAAATAGAAATGTGTGGAAACTTATAAAGAAAAAGTGTGTAATCTAGTACATAGGTAAAAACAATAAAAAAAAAAGAAAAAAAAACAGTGTAGAAACTTGTATATAAAAAAATGTATATATATAATCCAGTGTATACGTAAAAACAAAGAAAAAGCAGATGACAAATAGAACAATGTAGAAACTAAATAAATAAATAAATAAATAAATAAATAAAAACATGTATAATCCTGTGATATTCATCTTTCAACCACAAACAAAGATACGTAAGAGAAAGCTTGGAGAGAAACATACATACAATCATACCACACACGTACGGACACACACACATACATGGACTGGACAAGGTTAGATAGACCACAAAGCAATAAAAACATTACAAGCAGAAACGTTAATGGTCCATACATCATATAAATCACTCTTTTTACTGAACTTTTTTTTTTTTTTTTTGAGGCAGCAATTAAGTGGGCTGTTCTTTTTTTTTTTTTTTATGTTTTTGGGAGCTCTTGGCCACCTTCGTTATCCCCCCCCCAAAAAAAAAAGAAAAGAGAGAAAGAAAAGAGAAAAAGTTTGGAGGGCAGGCCATATATCAAAATAGTAACAGAAAACGGTAAACCACATGATCATAAAATATAAACGGAATACGTGGAATATAAATACTGGGAATCGTATGATGAAGGAAAGAACAGGTGGGTATGCAAGTAGAAATGGGGAACAGTGGAGATAATCAAATCAAATAAAATGGTGGGGAATAAGAAGTCAAAAGAAACTGATAAAGACAAAAATAAAATAAAATTACACAAATGAATAAATTAATACATAAAAATAAATAAAAATATAAACAGGAAAGCGCTCGAGACGATAAAACGGTAACGTGAGAGGCGAAGAAAAGGAGACGAAAAAAGAAACATAATATTCAACTGATAAAACTGATAAAAAAAAAAGACACGAAAGGGAAAAAAAAGTTACAGAAATAGTCTTTAAAAGTTAAATGTGACGGGGACGAAGAAAAGGACAAAAGACAAAAACAAAACAAAACATCATAAAATCCCACTGAAAAGGCAAAACTCACAACCCACACACTGGAAGTCTTAAGCTGCGTACCCGGATGAGGAACGGAACACGTTACAGTAGGTACGCAAAGTGAACAGGTGAGAACAAACAGGTAAACGTACTAAGCAAGAACCCACACTCTTCCCCGAGAAAATACAGGAGTAACACTTTTCATTGTTTTTGTCAGGTATTGCAAGGAAACAGACACGCAACCTCAGCAGACAGGTGAAAAATGACAGACAAACGGCAGGTGAAAATTCAAGGTGCGCTTCCCGAAAAATCAGATGGCGACACTTATTTTTTTTTCTGGATCTGATTTCGTGAGGAACGGGACAGGTAACAGAAGATACGTAAGGCAGACAGGTGTGAAATGGCAGGTAAACGGCAGATGAAAATCTAAGGCGTTTCCCGAAAAATCCGGTAACACCTTTCTTAATTTTTCGATCAGACTGAGTAAGGAACGGGACAGGTAACATTAAATATGCAGGACGGACAGGTGTGAAGCGACAGGTAAACGCCCCGCAAAGTACAAATCCACCGTCTTTTCGAGAAAATCTGAAGGTCACGGTCACTTTTCCTTAGTTTCCGTCAGCCATCAGAAAGGCAAGGGAAAATAAAAGAGTGCAGAGTGGTACCTCAGAGGAGTTATGAGCGCGTTCCTTTTGTCTTTATGCAGGAGTGGAAGGCGAGGGAGTTTGCACAATGGGATATAAAGGAGAGGGGAGGGGAAGCGGTTACCTGACGTCACTAAGCTTCAGGAGGCTGCAAGGGGAGTTGAGAGAATATATACGGAAGGCAAAAAGCTGGACGTGTAAAAAAAGAAAAAGGTGAGAGGAGGGAAGGTCGAGGATGGAAACTATGTGCTATGAATATAACACAGGGCAAAAAATGATGATAAATGGAGTATCAGAAGATAAAACATCGCGCAATAAAATAGAGAAAAACTGACAATAAAATAGGATATGAGAACTTTGAAGTCTCCTTGGAAAATACTATACACGAGAAAAATAATAACTTTCGAGAGCTTATGACACCAAAGAGAAGGAAAATATGAGCATCGTGTAAATAGCGAGAAAAAAAATATAAAACAGTCTGTCTCAGTTAATCGAGGAGCAATGATAAAAGTATGAGAAAGTAGGATATAAAATAGTCTGTCCTAAAATAAAGAAAACTGAATGACCAAACATCACGTGCACAACCAGATAACAACATAGCGTTATATGGAGAACATCATGAAAAAAAAAAATAAATAAACAATAAAATAAACCAGGAAACACGAACAATTAACAGACTTTCATAATTACAATGGGCAAAAGACAACCAGAAGACAAAATAGTTCATCTTGAGGAGAACATCAGAGAATATCAAAGGTAAACCAGGAGACAAGAACAAAGAAAGGTCGCTCAGAATTGGAACACAAAAAAACATGAAGAAACACAGACACACATACACAAAAAAAAAAAAAAAAAAAAAAAAAATCTTAGAAAATCAGAAAGAACACCGACAACACACCAAAAAATAACAACAATCAAAACTAACCCAGAAACACGAAACGAAAACAAGAGGAAGCATCACACACAACAACAACAACAACAATAACAACAACAACAACAACAACAACAACAACAACAACAAAATCTGTCTTAGGTAGAAAAGTATAGAGAACACCAACAACACCACCAGAAAACATGAACTAGGAGAGGTCTACCATTACTACAAAAAGAAAAATCATGAGGAAAACAAAACAATGCACCAGAAAATTAGAGAAAACATAACGTAACATAACAAAAAGAGGGAAGAAAAGTTACGAAGCAAAATCACGAACAAAACAGAATAAAATAAGAACTATGAAAGATCTACTATTACTACCAAAAGGAAAACAATAAGAAATACAGTACACAGAAAAAAAAGAAAAACGAATCTACCATCACAACAAAAGGGAAAAAAAAAAGTTATGAAGGACCATCACATACACAACAGAAAGGAAATAAAGACAAGAAGCCTTTCAGAGCAGCAAATCTTCTCGGCCACTAAAAGGCGACAGGAGGACTCGCCGCTCACCACTCACGTCCCCTGAACGCCAGTGATGCCCCAGGACTACAAGTGACCTTATCGATCTCCTGCCGTCCCTAAGAAAGGAAACGCTACGAGGATGCCAGAAAAAAAAAAAAAAAAGGGAGAGAGAGAGAGAGAGCGGCAACCTACTCACTCCAATGGGCACTAGCGGATCCAACACCCTCAGATTGGATCATTAACAAGAGTCCGACACCTTGAGAGAGAGAGAGAGAGAGAGAGAGAGAGAGAGAGAGAGAGAGAGAGAGAGAGAGAGAGAGAGAGAGAGAGAGAGAGAGAGAGAGAGAGAGAGAGAGAGAGAGAGAGAGAGAGAGAGAGAGAGAGAGAGAGAGAGAGAGAGAGAGAGAGAGAGAGAGAGAGAGAGAGAGAGAGAGAGAGAGAGAGAGAGAGAGAGAGAGAGAGAGAGAGAGAGAGAGAGAGAGAGAGAGAGAGAGAGAGAGAGAATGAGGGAGAAAGGCCAGGGTTGAGTTAATTAATTTAGATTCTAGACGTGTTTCCCTCACGTCCGAATGTTACTTGATGGTATGCCAGACACTTCATCCTGGCACCAGCACTGATGACCTGCCCTCGCCACTCCCCCCATCACTCAGGCCGCGGCACTTCACCTCTCCACTCTTCCTTGTTTCCTATTCCCCCGTCAGAATCACAAGCCCAAATACCTCTTCCACTTCCTTTTTTTTTTTTTTTTTTTTTTTTGTCGGTCAATTTTCTACCTCCTCTCAGTCTCTCTACATTGTATTCGTCCATTCTCTCTTTCCCTCAGTAGAATCACAGGCTAGATCTCTTGCCTTCTTCCCCTCTTCCTCTTTTTCATATATTTCGTTCCTCAGTCAATTTTCTACCTCCTCTTAGCCTCTCTACCTTCCACTTCTCTGTTTCCTCTTTCTCTCGTCAGAAAAACAGGTCAGATCCTTTCCTTATTCCCCTCTTCCGATTCCTTCCCTTCTTTCCCTCTTCCTCCTATTCCTATCTTTCGTCTTTCAGTCAATTCCCTACCTCCTCTCAGCCTCTCTACCTTCCCCTCCTCCCTGTTCCCATTTTCCCTCGTCAGAATCACAGCCACTGCCGTTATCTTTCGTTCTGTGTCACCTGCCTCCCCGGTGACGCTACCCCCCACCCCTCCCGCCTCCCTGTCACACTGCCACACTCCCTGTCAATCTACCTATTTCCTCTCAACTCAGCTCTCTTTCTCCATGACGGAATCAATGTTCCTCTTTAGCTTTCAAGGCAGCTGTCGCCCTTTTTGGTTACTGTTGGAAGCCGCGGCCGCCCCTCCATCAACCTTTAGATTCTCCTTCACCTTCTTCCTTCTTACGCATCACAACCCACCGCCTTGACCTTCTCCCATCGACCTATTATTATTACGACCAGGATACCGATTCTCCAGTCGCTGTGTCTGGATTTATGGGTCGATCCTCCTGAGTCTTGTGTTGGAAGGAGGGAGGGCAGGAGGGAAGGGCACCTGCCTCTTGTCCTACTCCATCGTCGGCTGTGGGGAGAAAGAGGTCGGGGTAACAATGCAACGAGGCGAGAGGGAACTGGCGATGTTGTGGCTGGGAGAGTGACCTTGACAAACTCTTCTTGTGGTTCAGGGGCTCTTCTGCTCTCCTCCTCTTTCATCTCCCACCATACTACTGCTGTCACTGCAACTCCTCCTCCTCCTCCTCTTCCTCTTCCTCCTCCTGCTCCTCTTGCTCTTGTTCTTCCACCTTCCCCTCCTCCTCTTCCTCCTTTCCCCCTCTTCCCTTGTTGTTTCTTCCTTCTACTTCCTCCTCCCTGTCTCCTCAAACCTTTTTCTTTATTTCTCCTTCACCATCCCTTCCCTGTCATCCAAGCCGTCACTGTTTTCCTCCTTTTTTTTTTCCTTGTTCTTCTTGTATATTGTCAGCTTTCCTTTTCCTTCAATCTTTTTTTTTTCTTGTACTTCCTTGTCACCTCCTCCTCCTCCTCCTCCTGTTCCTTTTCCACTACCAATACTTTTTCTACTCCTACCACTCCATGATTTTTTTTCTCTCCAACCCTATTTTCTATTCTTCCTTCTTCCCCTCCATTACTTTCCTCCTCCCCTTCCTCCTCCAGTATTCCTTTACTAGTCTTCTAGTCTCTCTTCCCTATTTTTTTTTTTTTTTCATTTCTCTTCCTCATTTCCATAAAAAAACAAAAATATATGTTTCCTTTTCCACACAATTGCCTGACAGTTGGCTCACGGCGGGACCTAAATATTACACTACAATAAACACAATCTGTCCACCCATCAAAATAAAGACGTGTAGTGAATAATGAATCCAGAGGTAGAGAATAGAGATAGAACAATAGAATACCCGATAAACTAGTATAGTAAACAGTAATAATAAGTTGGGAATATGAAAGAGAACAGCGAACATTTGTATACTAGATAAGTACGTCTGTAGTAAGAAAAAATATAGAAAGGTATAGAGTAATAGAGAAAGAAAACTAGTGTATTGGATATTTACGTATAAGAAACAGTAAACAAAGAGCTGGGAAGGTAAAGAGCAGAGAACGTTCGTATACTCGACAAATACATACACTGAAAAACGAATATAGGAAAGCAGGAAATACAGAAAGAACATACTTATATTTGATAAATACGATGAGTAAATAGTTAAAAAAAAAAAATTAGGTAAAGAATAATAAGAAATTCGTATACTCGATAAATACGTGAACAGAAACAAGAATATAGGAAGGTAGGAAATAAAGAACATACGTAAACAGTGCATAAAAAAAAAAAAATGGGAAGGTAAAAAAAATAAGAACATACATTTATACGTAAAAAAAAAAAAAAATAATAATAAATAAATGAAAAATGCGGGAAAGCTGAGAACAAGACAACACTGGTACATCCTATGAGAACATTGAGTGGGCATGAAATCTCAGCTGTGCACCACTAAAAATAAAATACAGCGTTGACTCGCCTCCAAGCGTAACAAAGGCAACGTAGTTAATATTCCAGCCGCGAGGTGGCGTGCGCATCTGTCCTGACCCTCCCCTGCCCCTCCCGCCGAGCCCAGACCTCTCCTGCGTCTCCTCCCTCACCTCACCTCGGCTCCTGCGGCGTCAAGGAAGGGGCAGGAGGGAAGACCACGCCCCTCCTCCTCCTCCTCCTCCTCCTCCTCCTCCTCCTCCTCCTCCTCCGACTCTTCTTTCTCCTCCTCTCTTACTCTTCATCCACTCTCTCTCTCTCTCTCTCTCTCTCTCTCTCTCTCTCTCTCTCTCTCTCTCTCTCTCTCTCTCTCTCTCTCTCTCTCTCTCTCGTATTTTTTCTCGTTCTTCCCCTACACTCTTCTCAAACATTTTCTTTCCTCCCCTCCTCCTCTTCCTCTACATTTCTCTCTCCCCCCTTGCTTTCTCTCTCTCTCTCTCTCTCTCTCTGCACTGCTTTCATTTTTTACCTCCTTCCATTCTTCCTTCTTTGTACATCCTTCCTTCCACTCTCCTCTCTCTCCCCTCTCTCTCTCTTTCTCTCTCTTCCACTCAGAACAATTTAAAAAGTGGAAGAGTCAAGATGGAGTTTCCGAAGTATCGCCTTTATTTTCTTTTTGTGACACGACCTGACGAAATAAAAACACTCATGTTTTCATCTTTTATTATTACTTTATTTTTTTCTCCCTGAGCAACATCACCCAGGGAGAACCAAGAACCAGAAGAACCGTGTTGCTATTTGGTTCACCCGGTACACGTCCTGCCTTGGTTCGTGCAGTGGAGAGAGAGAGAGAGAGAGAGAGAGAGAGAGAGAGAGAGAGAGAGAGAGAGAGAGAGAGAGAGAGAGAGAGAGAGAGAGAGAGAGAGAGAGAGAGAGAGAGAGAGAGAGAGAGAGAGAGAGAGAGAGAGAGGACAAAAAGACGTACCAGATTCCAATTTTCACGTTAACTTTATGAAGCGAAGGATGTAACTTGACACTCCGGTGAAGTTTCGTCGTTTTGGTCACAGAAAACAGAACGAGAGAGAGAGAGAGAGAGAGAGAGAGAGAGAGAGAGAGAGAGAGAGAGAGAGAGAGAGAGAGAGAGAGAGAGAGAGAGAGAGAGAGAGAGAGAGAGAGAGAGAGAGCGTTGGCCTTTATCTTAGCCCTATAAATATTGTCTTTAGTATGAGAAAGGTAAATCTTGATGTAATGTAAAATATGTAACTTGAGAGAGAGAGAGAGAGAGAGAGAGAGAGAGAGAGAGAGAGAGAGAGAGAGAGAGAGAGAGAGAGAGAGAGAGAGAGAGAGAGAGAGAGAGAGCACAACCCAGCAGGTGAGGACACAAAACACACCCACTTGGTCCCTTTACAGAAATCATTACAAACAGGAGAGGCAGGAGCGCCCAATCCTCGGCCTCGAGTCTAAGGCGGAAAATCACGCAAAAACTACATTACCAAGAGACACAGGCGGGATTCTCGACTCTAAACAAGCCCTCCGGAAGGCTCACATTATCTTGCCCTTCCTGATATTGGCTGATTTTGTGGCCCGGAAAGAAGAGACGAGATTATTTTAACTTTTTTCTTTCTTTTTTTGTCTTCCTCATATTATTTTGATCCGAAAAGAGATTGGCATTTTTTTTCTCACTATATTCTTATTTATTTTTTTTTGTTCTTTTGAGTTTGTTTATAAATTTATGGCTTTGAAATATGACGTTACGTGGATTGTGCTAGAATGCCATCTCTCTCTCTCTCTCTCTCTCTCTCTCTCTCTCTCTCTCTCTCTCTCTCTCTCTCTCTCTCTCTCTCTCTCTCTCTCTCTCTCTCTCTCAAGCCGTAGACACGAGACAGGCATGCAGGCAAGAAGTGAAGAGGAGAGGGAGGAAGTTTGAGAGTGGGTGCTAAGAGAGGAGGAGGAGGAGGAGGAGGAGGAGGAGGAGGAGGAGGAGGAGGAGGAGGAGGAGGAGGAGGAGGAGGAGGAGGAGGAGGAGGAGGAGGAGGAGGAGGAGTGTAATAGAGTCAAGAGGAAGGAGAGAGTGAGGGAATAATGGAGACGAGAGAGAGGAGAGGTAAGAGAGGAGGATGAGAGCGAAGGGGAGACACAAGGTGGAACAACAAAGCCACAAGGAAGAGGAAAACACGAACGAAGATAGAAATAATAAATAACGGGGCAAGAGAGAGAGAGAGAGAGAGAGAGAGAGAGAGAGAGAGAGAGAGAGAGAGAGAGAGAGAGAGAGAGAGAGAGAGAGAGAGAGAGAGAGAGAGAGAGAGAGAGAGAGAGAGAGGAATTAGTAGCACCAATGGGGAGTCTCAGCTAATTAGATTCCACATTCTCACCTAAAAAAAAAAAAAAAAAAAGGAAAGCAAGTGAAAAATCCGAAGCAATAATTCAACCGAGCTTCATTACTTTTAATTTCAGGAAGGAGGTAAGAATAATTTGGTCACCGCACGTTCCCTCACACCTGCGCGGGGCTACACGATGCCCAACACTCGTGAAAAATGTCAAACTCAAACCAGTGAACTTCCAAATCCTGCTCTGATCACTGGGACTAAAAGAGAAAGCATCACGGCAACAACACACACACACACACACACACACACACACACACACACACACACACACACACACACACACACACACACACACACACACTTCTCTCTCTCTCTCTCTCTCTCTCTCTCTCTGAAGGAAAATGATGAGAATGACATTTCTTGACACATTTCTACGTAATTACTACATTCTCTCTCTCTCTCTCTCTCTCTCTCTCTCTCTCTCTCTCTCTCTCTCTCTCTCTCTCTCTCTCTCTCTCTCTCTCTCTCGGGTAACAAATGATATTTCTTCGTAATTCCTACATATTCTCTCTCTCTCTCTCTCTCTCTCTCTCTCTCTCTCTCTCTCTCTCTCTCTCTCTCTCTCGCTCGCTCGGGTAACAAATGATATTTCTACGTAATTCCTACATATTCTCTCTCTCTCTCTCTCTCTCTCTCTCTCTCTCTCTCTCTCTCTCTCTCTCTCTCTCTCTCTCTCTCTCTCTCATATACCTAGAATTTGACAAGTACTCAACATATACATTTTTATTTATTTCTTTATTTTTTTACCGCGACAGGACAAAGGAAACAGTGTCACGGTGAACCACTGTGGTTGACCCAGACGAGGAAAACGTAGGAGGAAAATCTAATACAACAACAATGGGAACAACAAAAAGCCCAAACAGCAGCACCCATAAGACGACAACCAAAGGGACGCAACTCTACCTCACTCAATCTCTCGACCTCAGACACCGAAGCACAGGAAAACCTCCCGACTTCACGATCTCGCCTCTCCTCACCCTCTTCTTACCCTCTTGCTCCTCTAGAGTTCTCCAGGGATAATAACATGCGGAGCTCATTATACCTCGTTAAATAAGCCGGAATACATGACTTAGGGTAACAAGGGAGCCAAGGAGGGGAAAACAAGGGGAAATAGACGAGGGGCATGAGGATACGAAACGAGGGTATCGGGGTAGTGGGGAAGGGAAATGTAGGGATAGGATGAAGGTTAAAGAAATGGAAGGAAATAAAAGAAACGATGGACATAAGAAAATCTGATGTTATGATGTTACGAGCGGAAACAGGAATGAAAATGGAATAAGGGAATAGAAGAAAATGGAATAGGACAGAAATAATCGAGAGAGAGAGAGAGAGAGAGAGAGAGAGAGAGAGAGAGAGAGAGAGAGAGAGAGAGAGAGAGAGAGAGAGAGAGAGAGAGAGAGAGAGAGAGAAAGGAAAACATAAGGATAGAAGAACTAGGAAGGGAGTTTAAAATTAAGGAGAAAAGGATAGAAAACGAAAGGAGAAATGAGAAAGGAAACAATCATAAAATATAAACAGAAATGAAAATTACACATGAAAAAAACTGGAATAGGTAAATAAAAACTAACAAGGAAAACAACTGAGAAACATACGAGCATAGGTAAATATAAATACACAACCCAAACGTAGCCCAGGAACATTAAATTGAAGACGAATGTAGAACTCGAGCAAACAGGTGGAGCAAACAGCGGCGTTGGGGCAGCCTACGTTATTACAAGGGCTGCAAAAAAAAGGCGAACTCTTACAGCGCTGCACCAGAAGTAGGGAGTGTGTTTGACGGACAAGCTTGGGACGGAACAAGGACAAGGAACGAAAAGTGAAAGAAGCCTGAATATTGTTGGTAAACATGCACTCACCTTAATTAAATGAGAGAGAGGGTAAAAAATAGAAGAGAAGTCGCAGGGTTTGTTGGGTTACGTACAGCTTAGTTTGTTTATATGTAAGTATGAGTCTTTCGGTTGGTAAAATGATAAATGTAGTTGTTGTTGTTGGTATGAGAGCAAATTAAACTAGTCTTTTTTGCAAATAAGGGATAGATGGAGTTGTCATCAATATGAGAGTATAGTGAATTACAGTCTTTCCGTTGATAAATGATAAATGCAATTGTTATTGTTGTTGTTGTTGTTGTTGTTGGTATGAGAGCAAATCGAACTAGTCTTTCTGCAAATAAAAGATGAATTAAATTGATGGCATTAATATTAAGTAAACTGAATTATATTTAGTCTTTCTGTTGATAAATGATAAGTGCCGTTGTTATTGTTGGTATGAGAGGAAATTAAACTAGTCTTTTTCAAATAAAGAATAAATGGAAGTGATGGCATTAATGTAACAGTATATTGAATTGCAGTCTTTCCGCTGATAAATAATAACCGTTGTTGTCATTCATTTAATCCTTTCATCGCGATATGCAACAATTCACAATAATAAAATCAATGCATGGGAACTTTATAAGCATCTACAAGAAAGGACATAAAAAAATAATAGATTTTGCAATGTGTAGCCAGCACAGTCCTTGGAGGCGGCTGCAGAACAAGGACAGATGTCTCAAAATGGTTAGTGGTTAATGAAAGACGTGTCAAGATCGTTGTCGTTGATTTTTGAGGGAAATAAAACAATGCAATTCTGTACGAGATGGCTAAGAGGATAATTGATCTCAAATTACTTGTACAAATAACAGCGACTTTCTGCAGACACATAATAACTGTAATTGTCATCATTGATTTACGTGTAAAATAAAGCAATGTCATTCTGTGCCAAATGGCAAAATAATGAACGTCGCATTAATTCCTCGTCATTCCCTTCCTCCATCGCTTTCCAGATGGCAAAATAATATCTGACTTATCAAATGCGACCCGAATGAAGCAATGTATTCCCGAGCCAGAGGACGGAATAAAGGAACCCATATTGACTTCCTGTGATAAGTTTTCCCCGCTATTTTTCCTTCCAGGTTGGAAAAATAACCTCATGCGGTCACTGGCAACTGACACACAAGTTTTCATTAATGGATAGGAAAATAAAAGCAATGTAATATTCGACGGAAGTAAGAATATTAAAATCCATATTAATTCCAAGTAACTGGTATTTTTCCCTGGAGGCAGAATAATCTCACACAGACACTGACACCCACAAGTTGCTATTAATTAAGTGCGAAATAAACCAACGGGACATATCAATTCCAAGTGACTAATAGTTTTTCCTCCTTTCACACAGCAGAAAGATCTCACACGGACACTGACACCCACAAGTTGCTATTAATTAAGAGAGAAATAAACCGATAAAATTTTCAACAAGACTGAGAATACTGAAATCCATAATAATAACAAGTGAACAGTACTTTTACCAGCCAACAAAATAATCTGATACGGACACTGACAGCTACACGTTGCCAATGATTAAGGGGGAAATACACCAATGTCATTTTAAACGAGTCGAAGAATACTAAAACCCATATTGATATAAGTGCGTAGTATCATTCCCCCCCCTCTCTTTCCGAAATAATCTGAGGCGGACACTGACAGCCACACGTCACCGCCCCAGATAAACCCACGAGTGTCCCAATATGACGGCATCCTGAGGTGAGGTCGAAAATAAACAGAATGATGTGACATTTTGATCAGTTCTTCGTGAAAGGCAACCCGCGTCCTTAAGAACTCCTGGTATATGGGTGCGTTTGGTCTGGCCCCTTGATTCCTATACGGCCCGGAAAGTTTGGATTAGGCGGGGATCAGCTGGGTGTTGGGACGCATCTGGGAGGGTAATGAGGCTGAGGGGCGCGTCCCGGCGGAGAGGGAAGGTCACGTTGAGTAAACAAGTGTGTGGAAATGGCTCCGGTTTATAGTGGCCTCGGAGTCTAGCAAATAATGACCTTGGCTCGTGAGAAGCTGCCTTAGAAAATGGTTAAGGGAATGGTGGAATGGTCGGTGCGAATTCCAGTTTGCGAGCTGGGAATGAAGAACACTACAACTCAATCACGAGACGCTGCTGTTGAGAAGAGATTCTAGATGTTGATTTGTGAGAGGCTGCCTTAGAAAACTGTTAAAGGAATGGTGCAATAGTCGGTGCGAATTTCAGTTTGCGAGCTGGGAATGAAGAACACTACAACTCAATCACGAGACGCTGCCACTGAGAAGGGATTCTACATGCTCACTGCAGAGTATGTAAGCTAAGGGTTATTATAAATTTGTAATGGGAATACCACAACATAATCTCAAGGAGAAAAGCAAGACAACCGGATAAGTGCTGAATTTTAAACTTAACAAAAAATGCATAAAAAAATTGTTAAAAAATATATATGCGGACTTAAGAAAATTGTGAGCTGAAGTATTTCCCATCTTTGTATCAAAAACATTACAACATAAAATCATACAAACACGCAACACTTGGAGAAATATATTTTTAAAATCTTCAAAGAGAACGTCTGTATTAAATGCTTAAGGGAAGATTCGCAAGCAATTCTAAAGTCTGTTAGGCGTTGCTTGTAGCAGATCTCTACATCAGGAACACCGCAACAAACCAATGACATTTACAGATAGATTCAGATAAGGGATACACTTAAAACTTCAATATATGCAAGATGTATTTGGCGTACGTCAGAAGCCAAGAGGAAAAACACATGCATGGGAACTGCAACTAGGAACATTTTACATGTACACACTTTTGCCAGTGGTGCTCTCACGACCATCCCAAAGCTGCCTGAGCAATGACGCACGTCCTATCATTACCTCATTACTTCTTTGCACCAGTGAAGCGACTACCAATGTAAACGGATATTGGCAGTCCTTTGG
>NC_087185.1:13894163-13931663 GCF_035594125.1 Scylla paramamosain
CGTGCCCCTCCCCATGGCCATACACATTTCCCCGTCTAAGAGGGTAATTAGGAGCCACCTGACCCTGCCTGGCCTCCCTCCATTAGGCAATGCAAACACACACTCTTTCTGGCATTCCCGACAGATCCTCCACCTCCTCTTCCTCCTCTCTTTATTCCAGTTCTTAGTTGCTTTCTCTCTCTCTCTCTCTCTCTCTCTCTCTCTCTCTCTCTCTCTCTCTCTCTCTCTCTCTCTCTCTCTCTCTCATCATACATATATATATATATATATATATATATATATATATATATATATATATATATATATATATATATATATATATATATATATTTCTTATTCCTCCTACTCTTCCTCTTCTTATATCTAACTAAATCTACAACTCAAGCCTCTCTCTCTCTCTCTCTCTCTCTCTCTCTCTCTCTCTCTCTCTCTCTCTCTCTCTCTCTCTCTCTCTCTCTCTCTCTCTCTCTCTCTCCATTGAGGTTAATTGAAACGTGGTTTGCTTTCGTTTCTCCTCTTGGTCCCTTTTCATGTATTCAGTGACAAGCCTCTTCTCATATTTTTTTCCATTTCTTTTCTATTTACTAAGAGAAAATACTGAATTAAATCGCTGTTTTACGTAGAAGTTATAAAAAAGAAACTAGCATATTCTTAAAATAAAATAAAAAAAAACGTAATTTCATAATTGACAAATATTACACTTTTAATTAAATTGATGCTGACGTAAACTGCATAAATTAAATTATAATTCTCTCTCTCTCTCTCTCTCTCTCTCTCTCTCTCTCTCTCTCTCTCTCTCTCTCTCTCTCTCTCTCTCTCTCTAAAAAAAAAAATGAAAAAAAAAAAACATCGATCATGAAGGGAATGGTAAGGAGGAAGCAAAACGAGTATTTCTCTTTGGACAAATTGTGTGTTGGCGGTTAGGTCTCACCTGCTCAGTTCAGAATCTGTGCATCAGAAAGCAATTACGCGTTTCAAACAAAAAGTGAAATTGCATATTCCAAAGCCGCGCGGAGTTGGTCGGGTCTGACGTGCAAGCTGTGAGGATACCACACAATGAATTGCGCTCCGCCTTCACTTTGTTCACTTCTATATATTTATCATGTAATAACTTTAATGCTAAAAGCCTCCTCTCTCTCTCTCTCTCTCTCTCTCTCTCTCTCTCTCTCTCTCTCTCTCTCTCTCTCTCTCTCTCTCTCTCTCTCGACTAAAGCACTGATAGGGAGCTACCATTACGTCTGTTATTTCTACGGCAATAACTACCAGAACACATATTATTTGATGTGTGTGTGTGTGTGTGTGTGTGTGTGTGTGTGTGTGTGTGTGTGTGTGTGTGTGTGTGTGTGTGTGTGTGTGTGTGTGTGTGTGTGTGTGTGTGTGTGTGTGTGTGTGTGTGTGTGTGTGTGTGTGTGTGTGTGTGTGTGCGCGCGCGCTGAGATAAGAGAGAAATAAAAGGGGTGTGGTCTAAAGGTAACAACACACACGAGGTAGATACGTTGTAAAGGAGAAAGAGAGCATAAAATCACACTCCTTTGAAAAATCACAAGGCCAAGGACGAGGACAGCATGTCTGAGGCTGCCGTGGCGGAGGTCAGCGGGCAGTGTGAGGCCCATGGCAGTATGCATATATTAAGACAAATGGGCGGATTGTAATGGTGAGAAAGCAGTAAGGGAACTTATGATCTGTTTCATCCTGTTTTCTCATCACAATCCACTCAACTGACAGTATTTTTGTTAATAAAAGATGAGTACTGTCCAAGGGGAACAAAATTTAAGAAAGAAAAGACCCTCTAAACTCAAAATAGTTAAAAAAAAAATATATGGTAAAAAATTGGAGGATAAGTGTCTTGAAACCTCCATCTTGAAAGAGTTCAAATCATAGGAAGAAGGAAATACAGAACACGGCAGGAAGTTCCAGAGTTTATATGAAAAAGGGATGAATGACTGACAATGCTGGTTAACTCTTGCATAAGAAAGGTTGGCTGTCTCATAAACTTCTGACGTAATTCATCCATACACGTGCATCGCTTCTTGAAACTGATTTACATAAAGTGCATTTTGCGTAAGAGAACGTGAACAAGTTGAAATGACTATACATCTACTTAACACAGCAACACAAAACTAGTTTATAGCAAGTGTAACCAACGGGTGCATCACCTTCGCATCTTAAACAACATTAGGGTAGATAAAACTATTATTTCATTACTATATAAATCAATTGTTGAATCCATCATAACTT
The DNA here is from genome assembly GCF_035594125.1 of Scylla paramamosain. NCBI lineage: Eukaryota > Metazoa > Arthropoda > Malacostraca > Decapoda > Portunidae > Scylla > Scylla paramamosain. Next base: position 13,896,402 of record NC_087185.1, read on the forward strand.
TTTCAATAACCACTTGGTTCAGTACTCTCAGATGTAAGGATAAAAATAAACTCAATAAAATAGTAAAACAGGCTAAAAGGTTAGGGGCAAATGTGATGCCACTGGAGGAGATATATAAAGTAAATGTCATAAAACAAGCAAAAAAAATTATGATGGATGAGACACACCCGCTTCATCATAATTATGTGTACTTAAGATCAGGCAGAAGATTACAAGCACCTGTACAACGAACCTCACGATATAAAAATTCATTTGTACCTAGGAGCATTAAAATGCTTAACAGTAATATCAGCTTCATTGTATGATTGTGTGAATTTTTACTATGTGAACTATTTTCATATTTTCTTATTCTTATTTTAATGACAGTATGTAGACTAGAGCCCAGTCCGAACAAAGTTTCTTTTATACAATGTATGTACAAAAGACTGAATAAAGTTTATATTATTATTATTATTATTATTAACAAGATAAATGAGTCTAACTGAAACACGAGTACACTAAACCATAGAGTTATATAAAGCACTTTGCTATACGAAACTAGGAATATTATACATAAGCATTTGAGTTGTAAGCAGTTGGCAAACGTATAAGATTATAGAAGGGAAACACGAATAACCGAATATGTATTCTAAAGTTGAAAAAAATGAAAAAGACAATTCTAAAATTTTAAAATATGAATTGAAGAGGAGCAAAAAGCTAATCATACAAAAACACATTATAGATGAAAAGCATAAAACATCAAATTACACAATACGTAATTTGGATTATGAGGAACAAAGAATAAAAAAAAAAGGAACTGCGAAAATGAAGAAGAAAAAAAGAAAACGAATGACAAGGAAGAATAAAATATCGTGAACACAGCAAGTTGAAATGAAATTGTGAATTGCTAAAAGTAAGAAAGAGAAAAAAGAACTACAGGGTGTCTCATAAACCTGAACCCATAGGATTTCTGATTTACTTTATTTTGTTGCAGATAACCCATGTTGCTGACTAGAAAGGAGAGGATTCAAGTTATTATGCTCTCTGGGACCCGTAGTTGATATTTTTCAGTCTGTATGTCTCTCTGTCAGTCTATGTCTCTCTCTGTTTGTCTGTCAGTCTAAATGTCTCTGTCTGTCAGTCTATGTCTATCTGTTTGTCTGTCAGTCTATATGTCTGTCTGTCAGTCCATGTGTCTCTGTCTATGGGTCCAGACTTATGGGATGCCGTGTAGGAGGATAAAAAGAAAAACTAGGCAGGGAACACATTTCAAAAGGAGATAAAAAGGAGAAGAGGAAGAAGAACCGCGTATTCGAATCTCTCTCTCTCTCTCTCTCTCTCTCTCTCTCTCTCTCTCTCTCTCTCTCTCTCTCTCTCTCTCTCTCTCTCTCTCTCTCTCTCTCACTACGCTGTTACACACGTCAAGGATTTTCATCCGTCTCACTTTTTCCCCAGCAGCTTTTCCCTCCGCCTTTCAATATTTCTTTCCGGATTCTTCTTTTCACGTACTTTTTTTCCCTAACGCATGGAAAAACGGAGAAAGAAACCGTTCTCTCTCTCTCTCTCTCTCTCTCTCTCTCTCTCTCTCTCTCTCTCTCTCTCTCTCTCTCTCTCTCTCTCTCTCTCTCTCACGCGAGTAAATAAAGGTCTGCCGCATCACAAAAACGAGAAACCACACCTAAGTACGAAATCCTCTGACGAAGGCATTATAAAAGCAAACCTTCCTAGCGACACGTTAATGGATTCTGCAGGCCAGGAAATGACGGACGTGAGATCAAAAGGGAAATAGGATCAAATGCTACAGTGGGTAAACGCAAAATATTTCACATGGAGAGCGAAAAGTACGTTCAGCATCAATACTTGCAGAATAGCTAAGCAGTGGGAATGCTCAGATGGGGAAGGGATGTACCAGCACCATATATTACTACAAGTGCACTGGTGGGAACGCCCTAAGATGAAGAAAGAAAATATTTTTACACCTACAGGGACGAGTGCGTGTTTGCGTCACTACTTCCAGACTAGCTAAGTAATGGGAATATTCAGATGAGAAGGGACGTATCAGCCACCATATGTTATTTTTTGCGCATTGGTGGGAACGCCCTAAGAAGAAAAAACAAAAAAATATTTTACATCAAAAGGAAAGAGTGCGTGTTTGCGTCACTATTCGCATTATGTAAGCGGTGGGAACACTCTACAGATAGGAAGGGATGTACCAGGCACCATATATTACTTCTGGTACAAAAAGTGGTAACAATTCGAGAGGCAAACTATGCTGGAAGAAAGGCCAGAAAGGTTTATGCATGGAGTGAAGGAAAACATACTGGTGATAGTTGTGACAGAAAAGGAGGGGAAAGAGATACGCGTCAACAAGTCCGTGCTAAAGTTGAGAGAGGCAGGTGCGTGAAAATAGGCTTGAAAACATCCAAATTCCTTTCCCACGAATTAGTTTCAGATTGCTAACATTGACTTAGAAATAGGATCGCATGTATTATGAAATATGAGAGAATTAATGGGTGGCCGTAAGATGCAAAAGGTTTATGGGTGTACTGAAGGATATATGATGGGTGTTACAGAAACAAAAGGGGAAAGTGGACACGAGTGACCTGCCGTGGCGATCCCTAACAGCAGCAGCCTAAAGAAGACGTACGGGTTGCAACACATACTAACTCGTGCACCAATCATAGCGTTGGAGTGTTGGAGCGTTTTCCGATCTATACTCCAGAATTAATACGCGTTTGTATATTTTCTAGTAGTTTTCGTACGTTAGTGTAATCAAATACTCTAGGGAAAACAAAAGATCTGCTGCTGTCTAACGTTTCTAAATACCCTGCTCACTTCGTTAATCAAGGAACTAGTAGGTAAGAATAAAAAAAATAATACTTAGGATAGATGACAAAGCATTTTCTTTCCTTAAACGGTAAATATTTTTAAAAGATGATGCGGAAGTAAGAAAAATGTTGAAAAAAAAATGGAGTTCTGAGTCCATTAATAAAAGTAAGGCTTTGAGTATTAATAATCTGTGCATCATACCATATCTGCGGAAGATACATAAAAAAGATAGATATATAAGCTTATTAACCACAAGAATCACCAGTACATAAGAAAATAGTCACTCAAACATATATATAAAAAAAAAAAAAAAAAACTAACATTATAAGCCCCAGTGAGGATACGAACATTACTTTCCAATATTTTCAACACACAACAAAAATAAACACGAGAAATATGATTAATACAGTTTACATGCAACTCTATTCCGGCACAATCGATTTTATTTCTTTAGGTGATGGTGAATCTACTCGTGGGCTCAAGTGCGGGTCAAGGGGAGGTGGAGGAGAGTGGAGGAGAGTGGAGGAGGACAGGTGGTGCAGCAGAAGATACATAGAAAGGTAAATTTTTGAAAAGAAACAAAAAAAAAAAAAAAAAAAAAAAGAAGAGGGATATGTGAAGAGGGGGAATGGGTGTGGCCGGAAGACTCCTAATACTGTAAATGAATGAGTGCGAGGAGGCGAGAGTGAGAGTGTGCCGCAGGGGGAGAGAGAGAGAGAGAGAGAGAGAGAGAGAGAGAGAGAGAGAGAGAGAGAGAGAGAGAGAGAGAGAGAGAGAGAGAGAGAGAGAGAGAGAGAGAGAGAGAGAGAGAGAGAGAGAGAGAGAGAGAGAGAGAGAGAGAGAGAGAGAGAGAGAGAGAGAGAGAGAGAGAGAGAGAGAGAGAGAGAGAGAGAGACTAAATGACAGACTGACGGAGATCAAACATACAAACAGAACGACAAAAACAAAATGGCAGACAAATATACAAACAAACAGAAGACGATAAACAAAAACACACTGAAGAGGAACACAGAAACTTCGGATACTCTCAATGGAATAGGCATACAAACAAACAAACATACATACATACTACATACATACATACAGACAGACAGACAGACAAACAGACGAACAGACAGAGAGCAGTGGTGACCTTTACTGTTGAAATGAACATCAGGCACATAAAAAAAAAGACAATAATCCTTTCAGAAAATAAAGAGCTAATGATAAAATACAATAAAAAGTCAGTTAAGTGTTTTATCATACAATGGCGAAGGTCAATAAAGGTTTCAAGTCTCATGTTTAGACAATCTCATCCCTTTTGCACAGCGACGTAAGGGATTAACACGAGGAATGCTGCATAAGAGAAAAGAAATCGAGGACAAAAATACAAGCAAGTTTAAAAAGCACTAATGGCGAAGGTCATTAAGGGTTTCAAGTCAAATGTTCAGACAATCTGATCCCTTTGGCAGAGCGACGGATGGGATTAACAAGAGGAATGTTCCAGAAGAGAAAACAAATCACGGCCAGAAATAATATAAATTTAACCCCTTCCCTGCGACGTGAAACAATTAGCAGCACCAGAAGCAATGCGTGACGTCTTTATAAGCATCTACTAGAAAGTTGGCGATGAAAAGAATACATTTTGCAATTTCTTCCCAGTTCAAAGATTGGATGTGGCTGTAGAACAAGTAAAGATGTCCCAGAGCGATTGGTAATTAGGGAAAGGTGTACCAAGTGGCAGTCAAAGGGTTAAAAAGCAGCTTGGGCTGGTAGGTAAGGAACAAGGCCCCTTCAAAGCAGGTACTTTCCCCTACCTCATCCAATTCCTTCAAACCTGCTCTCCATTCGCTTCTATCTGTACTTTTTTTTTTTAACAGCTGCGACTCCTTCCCCACAGTACGGCTATACACCTCGATTCCTTTATTCCTTATCTCAGATTTCTTCTTTCCTGATAATACACAACTCCTCTCTCTCTCTCTCTCTCTCTCTCTCTCTCTCTCTCTCTCTCTCTCTCTCTCTCTCTCTCTCTCTCTCTCTTTCTCCCTCATATACATTTTCTTTCACACTCTAACTTTCATACTTCATTTTTATATCTAAAGAATATTTATGACTTCCACCACAAATGTCTTTTGAAGATAAGTATTTATATAAATATGAATGCTTCTCTCTCTCTCTCTCTCTCTCTCTCTCTCTCTCTCTCTCTCTCTCTCTCTCTCTCTCTCTCTCTCTCTCTCTCGTCTATACTTAGGTTATTTGCATTTTCTCGTTCAATTCTCACAAATGGAATCTTTATGTAAACTTATACTTCACTTTTAATCTTTTAACAAAACACTGGCTTCGCTTTTTCTCCTTTCGTTTTGAGAGAGAGAGAGAGAGAGAGAGAGAGAGAGAGAGAGAGAGAGAGAGAGAGAGAGAGAGAGAGAGAGAGAGAGAGAGAGAGAGAGAGAGAGAGAGAGAGAGAGAGAGAGAGAATAAGACACACAGGGATACATAATTCGAAGCCTAGAGAAAAAAAAACAGAAACTACTCGAAAAAATGCAAATGTGAGAGAGAGAGAGAGAGAGAGAGAGAGAGAGAGAGAGAGAGAGAGAGAGAGAGAGAGAGAGAGAGAGAGAGAGAGAGAGAGAGAGACGCTATAAAAAGAAACATATGGGCCGGAAACCTAAGCGGCTCTGGACATCAAGCCGAACCTGGCGAAGTGAGACGTTCAGAAATATTCGAGTGGCGATTGGTGGCGTGGAATACTGGCGTGTGGTGGCGGCGTGGCGTGTGGCGGTGCGTGGTGGCATGTGAGGGTTGTGGAGAGGAGTGGAGAGGTGTGGCGGGTGTTCATGTGGAGTTTGAGAGTTGCAAGAGTCAGAGGGAGTTGGGAGTCGAGTTTGGGTTGCGCTTTCTGTTCTCCTGGTGTTATTAGTGTGTGTGTGTGTGTGTGTGTGTGTGTGTGTGTGTGTGTGTGTGTGTGTGTGTGTGTGTGTGTGTGTGTGTGTGTGTGTGTGTGTGTGTGTGTGTGTGTGTGTGTGTGTGTGTGTGTGTGTGTGTGTGTGTGTGTTAGTTTTTCATTTTTTTTTTCGTTTTCATTTTCACTACTGTGTTTATTGTATCTTTCATTCATTACTGTTGCTGCTGCTGCTGTTCTTGTTGTTGTCTCGTTTTGTGATTGTTAGCTTATTTCATTTTGGACAATAGCTTTCTCTCTCTCTCTCTCTCTCTCTCTCTCTCTCTCTCTCTCTCTCTCTCTCTCTCTCTCTCTCTCTCTCTCTCTCTCTCTCTCTCTCTCTCTCTCTCTCTCTCTCTCTCTCTCTCTCTCTCTGTTAACATCGGCCTGCATCAATGTAACAACACCAAATCCTCTAATATAAATGTTTGTCACCACACACACACACACACACACACACACACACACACACACACACACACACACACACACACTACAAACTATCAATCAGACTTTCCAGAAACCGTCGCGAGTCATGTACTCAAACACTTCTGTATAATCTTTGCCTTCAAGAACGCTACTGAAAAGTGAACGACAAAACAACAAAATTTCCCAGCGCTTCCTCTTTCCAACGGGGTCACGTTACGGTGCCTCCTCCTCGCACAGCTCGCCAGACGAAGCGCTCCCTGGACTGTGGAGTGATGGGGAAAAAATATCTGTGCTTCACGGGAGAAAAATGCAAGATGGTTTCACTTTTCAACAGCATCGACAGTAAGAAAAAAAATAAAATAAAAATAAATAAATAAATAGATAACCACCACCATCACCACTACGAGTACCAACATTAGCAGAACCAACATCACCACTACATACCAACACTATCAACACCAAGACTAAATGAAGCACTAACAGTAAGATCACAAAAAAAAAAAAAACAGCACCATCACCACTACCAGAACCACCAGCACCACCACGATCTACCAACACCATCGACACCAACACTAAATTAAGCACTAGCCGGCAGCAGCACCATCATTAGCACCATCAACACTAACAACTTTCATTCCTATTATCATTTATTTATTTTTTTTATCACTGCCAACGTTTTATGCTTTATTTACTGTAGTTTTTTTGTTTTTTTGACTCCTGGTGGCAATATAGCACTCGTCGTCGTCGCCTCATCCGTCTCTCGGCCAGGCAGTTAATGAAGTACTAACAGCAAAAGTACCACCACCACCACCACCACCATCAGTAACAGAACCACCAGCACCATCACGACCAGGAGTACCACCACCATCACCACCAAGACTAAATGTAGCACAATACCACCACTACCAACAGTATTAAATAAAAAAAAATATAAAATAAATAAAAAAAAACCAGCAAGCTAAAAATATCTCAACAAAAACAAAGCCTACCCAGTTCATGTATAAAAATAAATAAATAAATAAAAATGAAAATTCCACTAAACTTAACACAAATCTTTTCACCAATACAAGACTCACAGCACCAGCAGCACCTCCAATACTAACAACAGCACCACCACTAACAGCACCAACACCACCACCAGCAGCAAAAATACCCTGATAAATTGCACAAGAGAAGACAGAGAGATAGAGACAGTGGCACAGAGAGACAGAGACATATAGAGTGCACTAACCAATGAAAAGAGAGAGTGACGAGAGAGAAAGAGAGGGAGAGAGGAGTGGGGCGATAGAGACAAAAGAAACTGTTGAAAAATAAGAACAGATGGAGAAAGGGAGTGGTAACAAGGGTGCTGGAATAAAGGAAGGGTGGACTGGAAAGAAGGAAAAAAAAAAAAAAAAAAAAAGAACTGGATAATATAAAGTTTAAATGCATATACATACGGAAGACCGAAGCGTGAATGAAAGAGGAGCGAGGGTGGCAGTAATAAGTGAACCGTAGAATGAAGGGGAACAATGATAAAAAAAAAAAAAAAAATGGAATGAAAAAAGCACAATGAAGAGTTAAGAAAGACGAGGGCGTAAGAGGATGGAATTGACTGAGGAACTGATGGCAAGAATTGGAATAAGAGATTGAGAAAGTTCGCAAGAAAGGAAGTGATGGAGGAGGAGGAGGAGGAGGAGGAGGAGGAGGAGGAGGAGGAGGAGGAGGAGGAGGAGGAGGAGGAGGAGGAGGAGGAGGAGGAGGAGGAGGAGGAGGAGAAAGAGGAGGAGGAGGAGGAGGACCAGAATGAAAAATAGGAAGAGGCGGAGGAAAAGAGAAAGGAGGAAAGTAAGAATATGCAAAACCACAAGAACAGGAGAAACAGAAAATGGAGCAAAAGCAGAAAGAGAGAAGAGGTAGTAAGGAAGGAACAAACGTACAGAGGCAGAATTAGAAGCAGAATAAGCAAAGGCGTTGATGCATTCCAAAGACTCCTTAGACACCGCGCCTTTGAGTCATTCCAACTGTGTGTTCCTCTCCCTCCCTACACCAGGAATTCCAGTTAAGAAGCACTGGGATGTATCGGAAGGCCTTTAAACCCGCCATACATTCTCAGCATCCTTTCACTTCTGTTTACTTTTGTTTCCCGGGAAGACCAGTGCACGAAAAACGGCAAACAGGGACACCTCTTTCCTGGCGTGTTATTAACCTCATGCATCTACGGAAGGGCGGCTGGCGGGCGGCTTCTGCGTGAATAATGTTACTGGGAGGTGGCGTGGAGGTCGCAAGGGAGGGAGGGAGGGAGGGAGGGAGGGAGGGAGGGGGGAGAGAGAGAGAGAGAGAGAGAGAGAGAGAGAGAGAGAGAGAGAGAGAGAGAGAGAGAGAGAGAGAGAGAGAGAGAGAGAGAGAGAGAGAGAGAGAGAGAGAGAGAGAGAGAGAGAGAGAGAGAGAGAGGCAGATGGTACAAAGAAGGTAGAGAAGCGAGGGAGAAAGGAATGGGAGTGAAGGAGAGAGAGAGAGAGAGAGAGAGAGAGAGAGAGAGAGAGAGAGAGAGAGAGAGAGAGAGAGAGAGAGAGAGAGAGAGAGAGAGAGAGAGAGAGAGAGAGAGAATAAGCAATAGGGAAGAGGAAGAGGAGGAGGAGGAGGAGGAGGATGCAACCGCGCGGTGTCACTGGAACACAATTTTGGCAACAGGTAGTCACAAGGAAGGCTGCCTGCAAGAAAGCATCACCCACAGGTACCAGCTGGGGAAGTATTGGACTCGCGGCAACTTGGGAAAAGGGTTGCGCTATTAGGTTTAAGGAAATGGGCTTCCTAAGTTTTGCTGTGGCGGGCTGCCGGGCGTCCAGGCGGGGTCAGCTGTCTCCTCTGCTCTTTCATTCTGTTTATTTGCAGCGCGACCGAATATATTGGTAGTATAGAGACGCAGAATGTCCCGGTGTTGGAAAATTGCCAAGTCGAGACGAAAAGTATTGTATTGGTGCATATATTGAGGTTTACGTGGTATCCTACGCGCAAGAATTAAATACATGGTAGTGAAATTTGTAAATGTGTCATAATAGTCGTTTTTTTGTTTCTTTTCACTTGAGAAGCGCTCTGACCGTCCCTGGGAAAGTTAATATCCGAAGACGAGAAAAAGTGAACAAAGCGTTTGACAATTTTATGATATGAATACCGGAATACTTAATGCTACTCGCAGGAAACTAATTAATGTACTGCCTAAGAACGCGCTCTTGGTACAGAGAGTTTAATTGGGTGTAGGTGCAGCAGAGAGCCAGGACGAGCTGCTAAGAAGTTTGAGTATAATTAACAGACCTTCCTTGACGTGAGCGGTCATAAATAATAAGGATTGAAACGAATTAATTTGACGGTGCCTTTGTTCGGGCGTAGGAAGTCATCAGAGAAATAATATTGTGATTAATATGAAAGGAACTTATGTAAGAATGTAGCACTAATCTTTCACATATCTAAGACTGTATTGCCAGTTTTCCTCACCTCAAAGACTGTAACACTCATTCTCTCCACCTTATATACTAATACTAGTCTTTCCTCCACCTAATACACTGTGACGTTGATTTTCCTCCATTTCTGAAACCGTAACATCAATTTTTCCTCCATTTCTGAGACCGTAACATCAATCTTTCCTCCATCTCTGAGACCGTAACATCAATCTTTCCTCCATCCTTAAGACCGTAACATCAATCTTTCCTCCATCCTTAAGACCGTAACATCAATCTTTCCTCCATCTCTGAGACCGTAACATCAATCTTTCCTCCATCCTTAAGACCGTAACATCAATCTTTTCTCCATCCCTGAGACCGTAACATCAATCTTTTCTCCATCCCTGAGACCGTAACATCAATCTTTCCTCCATCCTTAAGACCGTAACATAAATCTTTCCTCCATCTCTGAGACTGTACCATCAAATTTCCCTCCACCTCTAAAAACTGTAACCATTTCTTTCCTTTTTCCTTGCACCTTACAGCCTAACATCAACTCTTATCATCAATCTTTCCTCCACCTCCTCCTTTTTTCCCTTTTTCCTTACACCTAACAAATCTTAGCATCAACTGTAACATCAACCTTTCCTCCACTTCATCCTTCATCATATAAACTCTACAATTAATTTTCCCTCAACATGTGTAGCGAAAAACAGGAAAGCTTGACAGAAAAGTGCACATAAGCTGATCCCACACGATGCTATTTGAAAGGGATCGGAACGTCTAAACAAAGGACTGGAAACCTTTCTCTTATCACTCTACTTTCATATTTCACACTCCTACATCATGTCAGTGGATTCATTACCGTGCTCTGTTCTCTAGCACCAGTCATTCCCACAGTCCACCTACACACCACCTGCACTTGACACACGCACAATAAAACACTCGGAAATAGAAGGAAGAGTAACAGAACAAACATTATAGCAAGAAGGATTCATACCACAACCCTAATGGTGAAAGGACACATCTTCACCAGCATGAGAAATGGAACCGTTGAAAAACCAGCGTTAAAAATCACGGAAAATTTATCCCACATCCCTCATGGAGAAATAAATACATATTCCCCACACTGAGAGAGGAAAAAAAAACAACGTTAAATCAAGACTCACACCATATCCCTCAACGTGACAGAATATGCGTCATAACACAAAGGGGGCAAATGGTAACAGGATGCAGCGTGGGAGGGAAGTAAGGAGGAGTATCTCTCGCGGGTGCAGGAAGACGACTACACGTGCAGGTAACTTCAACAGCGACACGAGTCAGGCCAGCGAACCCATCACATTAACTACGTCTGGCAAAGGTCAATGAATATCCCTCTCATCTGGTACAGACCTTGAGGGTAGAAAGAGAGAGAGAGAGAGAGAGAGAGAGAGAGAGAGAGAGAGAGAGAGAGAGAGAGAGAGAGAGAGAGAGAGAGAGAGAGAGAGAGAGAGAGAGAGAGAGAGAGAGAGAGAGAGAGAGAGAGAGAGAGAGAGAGAGAGAGAGAGAGAGAGAGAGAGAGAGAGAGAGAGAGAGAGAGAGAGAGAGAGAGAGAGAGAGAGAGAGAGAGAGAGAGAGAGAGAGAGAGAGAGAGAGAGAATCACTGAAATATCCATCAAAAGAGGGGAAAAATGTTTTTAAGTGATTATCAGTGTCAGTGCAAAAACGTGATGTACCAGAGAGAGAGAGAGAGAGAGAGAGAGAGAGAGAGAGAGAGAGAGAGAGAGAGAGAGAGAGAGAGAGAGAGAGAGAGAGAGAGAGAGAGAGAGAGAGAGAGAGAGAGAGAGAGAGAGAAATACCGCATCTCATTACTCACAGAATGGACGTCAACTGGCGCCCTCACCACGCACACCTGAGTCCCTGCACCTTCACGTGACGCCGCGGCCTTGCAGGAAGCGTAGTAGTGATCACCTTCCCTTCCACTCACTCCTGCCTCCATCATCTTTCCCTCAATCCAAACTCCTCTAACATTCTCCTCTCCTCTCATTCTTAACTCTGATCGGCTGACATTCTTCCCTCAATCTTCCCTCCTCTGATCAGCTGACAGTCTTACAAAACCCACAGCCAGATACTTATTCTTTACCACATTCAAAGACGTAAGATTGCTGCACACCCCCTTTCCCCACTCAAAATACAGAGAAAGTAAATGCGGTACATTACATAACTTCCGTAGCATAAGGGTCACAGTACCTCAGTGTACGGTAGAAGCCTCGACCTTACGCCCCTAACGTGGTGGTGCAACGCTATCTCACGCCTGATTTGTGTCGCCTGTTTGCCCCGTACAGGTAATGGGCCTCGTAACGTATGCTTATCTGCGTTGCATGTTGACGTTGCATGACTGCCCTGGCCAAGTAACTCCTCGTGTCACAGGATAAGGCGCCATTACGAGGTGAATAAAAGACATGCTAGTAATGATGATGACTGCGGCGGCCTAAGGCTAAAACACCTTGACGGTTTAACTTATGGAGCGCCAACACTGCACATTCAATTAATAAACAACGTGAGGTACAAACCAATAAAATTAAAACACACGATGGAAAATATAGTAACTCAGACCTCGTACATTGAATCCATAAATATCGCACTCTATAAAGCGAAGAGAGAAGACCAAATAAAGGCACACAGGATATAAACAAAACACGCCAGAAGCAAAGTAGAAACGAGAAAATAAAACGATGACATTTAAACACGCCCACACACACTCACGGAAGGATAAAACACAGCACACTAACAGACAAAAAGAAAGAACCAATGTATTACAGCCTTTGCCGGGTAGGTGGGGACGAAACAGACAAGGGGAGGAGACGGAGGGGGAGGAAACAAGCCAAAAAAGAAAGAAAAAAAATATATATGGCAGAATTATGACACTGACGAAGAACATCGATTGCAGTATTGACGTCCCAGGTTGGGAGCAGCGAGGCGAAGCGGTGAGAGGCACTGAAGCAAGGGAGAGGAAATGAGAGAGTGGAGAATGACTCGTATGAAAAGGTGAGAGAGAGAGAGAGAGAGAGAGAGAGAGAGAGAGAGAGAGAGAGAGAGAGAGAGAGAGAGAGAGAGAGAGAGAGAGAGAGAGAGAGAGAGAGAGAGAGAGAGAGAGAGAGAGAGAGAGAGAGAGAGAGAGAGAGAGAGAGAGAGAGAGAGAGATTCATACCTTCAAAAAACTATACTTTTCTAAACAACATAAAACGAGGAAATAATAAACTAATAAAAAGGTTACATAACACACTAAAAATAAGAAAATCCATAAAAGGCAAATGAAAATGAATGAAAACTTGATTAAAGACCAAAATTAAAATGAAAACAAATTATAAACTTGAAAAAAAAACGAAACAAACAAAAAAAATAATAATAAGGAAGAAAGAATACAGTGCCTCTAACAAGAAAATTCACGAAGAAAAGAAAAAAATGAGAATAAGAAAAGATGATTAAAAAGGCAAACTGAAAATGAAAATGATAAAACGACAAACAGAAAGTAAGAAAAAAAAACGACATAAATAAAAAAAAAATGAAAATAAGACGATTAAGAGCAAAAAAAAAAAATAAATAAATAAAAATAAATAAATAAATAAATAAATAAATAAAGATAAAACGATAAACAGAGTAATAAAAAACACGAAGTAAACTAAAAACGGAAAAAAACACACACACCGTCTCTAACAACTACTCCTAGTACCTCTTTCCCTCCCCCTTAAGCCCTCGACCTCCACCTCCCACAGGTAAATGGCTAATTAAAAAGTCAGGTGACCACTCCAGCCGAGTCCCGCAGGTGGAGCTGGCTCATCAAAACAAGACCCGGTTTCCCTCTTGACTCTTCCTTGCCCTCCTTTTCTCTTCCTCTTCGTTTCTCTCCCTTCTCCGTTTTCCTTTTCATCTTATTCTGTATTCTTCTACTTTGCTATATTTACGTATCTTTATTTTTTAGTTCTTCCTCTTCCATTCTCTCTCTATCTCATCTTTCTTTTCCTCCTGCTTTTGTTAACGGATGTTCACCTGTGTTTGCTTGCTTCCAGTGTGTGTGTGTGTGTGTGTGTGTGTGTGTGTGTGTGTGTGTGTGTGTGTGTGTGTGTGTGTGTGTGTGTGTGTGTGTGTGTGTGTGTATTTATGAACACTGCATTCACTCCATTAAAAGGCAAAATAAAATAATCTCGTAATATTCTGTTAGGCTCACTAATAGCACACACACACACACACACACACACACACACACACACACACACACACACACACACACACACACACACACACACACACACACACACACACCTTCCCCACACACGCGCACATAGTATCAGCAGAGCACGGAGTTCGATCAATAGAGACCATTTGAAGCCAGTTAGAGACCCAGCGCTCCACCTTCCTGTGTAATTGTGTGCGTGTGTGTACATCACTCCCCGGATGCGTGTGCGTATGCATGTGCGTGTATCTACGAGGTCTTGCCAGCGTATGTATATGTCCAATCTTGACCTGGTGTGTGTGTGTGTGTGTGTGTGTGTGTGTGTGTGTGTGTGTGTGTGTGTGTGTGTGTGTGTGTGTAATAATATTTCCTCATACATGTTTCAGTATAATTGTATATCAGTGTATGAAATCCCAAGTGAAATGCTCGGCCGGGCTTTCATATCAGTTCGTGGCTTTTAACTTACGAGGTCCGAGGTGAAACTTACTAAAGAAAATACGAGTATACCCCCGAGTTTCGTAATATTAACCTCATCTATACGCAAAAATATTCATTGTAATAAGCATTCATACACATTAGAGTACGAATCTTTCCGCGTCTCTGGTTATCTATCATCGCAAAAACTTGGCATTCCGGGAAAATAAAAAAAGAACTTTAGAGAGATTTCCTACGTCTTCCAACTCCTCCTTCACAAACCTGACCAGATCTAACCGCTTCTCTCTCGCCTTTCCCCGTCCCTCTCTCTCTCTCTCTCTCTCTCTCTCTCTCTCTCTCTCTCTCTCTCTCTCTCTCTCTCTCTCTCTCTCTCTCTCTCTCTCTCCTCTTCTTCACTTTCCTTCTTTCGATCGTTACTTCATTTCTTTCATGGCCTTCTTTTCACCTTCATTTTCTGTTCTACTATACCTCTTTCATCTTTCTCCTTCTTTATCCTCTTCTCCAGTTTCCATCTTTCGCTCCTATTCCTCCATTTCTTTCATGTCCTTTTCAAATAGATTTACATTTAGTTTCTGTTCTACTATATCTCTTTCATCTTTCTCTTTCTCCCTCCTCTTTCCCAGTTTCCTTCATTCGCTTCTATTCCTCCTTTCAATCGTTATTCCATTTCTTCTTCCATGTCCTCCTTTTCACGTCCACTTACCTTTATTTTTTGTCCTACTCTATCTCTTTCATCCTTCTTCCTTTTCCTCTCCGATTTTTCTCCTTTTCTTAGTTTTTTTCTTCGTTGCTCAGTTTTTCCTTGGTTTTCTTTTTCGGGTATATTTTCTTTCCTCTCTGTCCTCCTCCTCTATCTTTTCCATCCTTTCCTTTCCCATAACTCCCTTTTTTTTTTTTTTTGCCCCTTTTCTCCACTTTCTAGTCCTACTTTCGTTCGTTCCTCAATTTCCTCTTCCTTGTTCTTCTTTCCTTGCCTCGTTTATTTATTCCTTTCCTTTCCTACCCTAACTCCTTCATTCTTGTCCTTCCCTGCCCTCCGCTTTTCTTCCTCCCCTTCCTATACTTACTTTCGTTCATTGCTCCATTTCTCCTTTCACAATCCTTCTTAATCCCTCTGTGTCCACCCTTCCCTCCATCCTTGCCTCTCCTGCATCTTCTTTCTTCCTCTCCTACAACCCTCTCGCTTTGCCCTTTGCCTGTCCTCACCGTCCTGCTAACAAGGGTCTCGTAGTGGGAGGCGGTAGGGAGCAACAGGGGGCGGCAGGAGACTAAGGGAATCGAACCCCGTCTTCTCCTGGGAACTTCTGTGTTTACTACTTTGAAAGGTGTTTATGCAACGTCCGTTAGCTGGGGTGTTGATGATTACTCTTGTTACTGGAGTGTCCAAGGTAATTCCTCAAGTGGCGCCCCTTAATTTATACAGTTATGCGCAGGAAGCTTTCCCCGATGAGTCGCCTTTAACTTAAACCATGAAAACGCCGGAGAGTTGAAGACAAAGGGGTTTATTCTTTACATAGCGAAATCTTACCCTCTTGATCACACACACACACACACACACACACACACACACACACACACACACACACACACACACACACACACACACGTACAAACAATTTCCTGGCCTCGGAGGGAATATAGACACTGATACACACGCTCTCCAACCCACTCACTGACACACACACACACACACACACACACGACGAGCCATATCAAAACCTACGACTTTCAAAAACACCCAATCGAGATATTTTCTCCTTCAACGGAATAAAAATAGATAATCCTTTTCTTTTCTTTCTTTTTCCCTTTTCTTCCTAACCGCGTGTGTGGCGTGCGTCCGTTCCTGGATGTTTGAGGGAAACTGCGATCACACGACGTGAGTCCAATTAAGGTGTGCCTTCGTGCAGGTGTTCCCAAGCATGAATACCTGTTCCGCCTCCCCTCGTTCCATTCTATCTCACTCACGCCGTCACTCACTCACCTTCCCTCCCTCCTTCCTTCCTCGTTCCTTGTTCCCTCTCCCTCCTGTGCTTCATAAGGATTCCCTCCCTTTCCTTCATCCGTTCTGTCTCCTCCTTTCCTCCTCCTGTCTTTCTTCACATCTATCTTTCTTCCTCTTCCACACACTCTCTCTCTCTCTCTCTCTCTCTCTCTCTCTCTCTCTCTCTCTCTCTCTCTCTCTCTCCAAATTTCCTGGAAAAAGTCTCGTAAGGTGCTGTGAGAAAATAAAACTAAAAATAATACTAATCAGGAGGTGAGAGAAAGAAAAAATGATGCAAGATATACAAAACAGTGATGAAGAGGTGTTGGTATTAAGTTAGTGTGTGCATGCGTGTATAGTGTACGTGTGTGTATGTATATCTATGTTTTTATTCCTATGGGGCCACTAAGGAAGTTATATGTTAATCGTATTTCGTAACTTTAATAATTTTTTTTTTTTCGAAACTGTTCCAAAGTTGAATGTAGCGTGACTTTGTTTCATATTTCCTACGAGGCCAGGAAATTAGTTGTGTGTGTGTGTGTGTGTGTGTGTGTGTGTGTGTGTGTGTGTGTGTGTGTGTGTGTGTGTGTGTGTGTGTGTGTGTGTGTGTGTGTGTGTGTGTGTGTGTGTGTGTGTGAGAGAGAGAGAGAGAGAGAGAGAGAGAGAGAGAGAGAGAGAGAGAGAGAGAGAGAGAGAGAGAGAGAGAGAGAGAGAGAGAGAGAGAGAGAGAGAGAGAGAGAGAGAGAGAGAGAGAGAGAGAGAGAGAGAGAGAGAGAGAGACTCGTGTAATATGGTGAATGTTAACTGGATTATGTGGGTAATGTTGTGATTTGCATGTACACACACACACACACACACACACACACACACACACACACACACACACACACACACACACACACACACACACACACACGGTAGCACAATTTTTTACCAACCTTTATTTTTCCTCACTAAGATTGTTGCAGAGTTACCGTGTGCCTGTAATCGCGCCCAGGTGGAGTTAATTACTATCACCCCCCGCACTTTGAATGTACACGACCATTACTCATCAAGGGAGGGAGGGATGGGGGGAGAGAGGGAAAGGAGGAGAGGGGGACTTCCTAAAAATACCTTTATAATTTCTCGGTCAAGATAATAAAGGATAATCGAAATGGCTTTATTATTCATACGGGTCATTGCTCTCATCTGCCTCACTCCACATATTCATTCCATCCACACGCGTCTATCCTTCATTCCACTTACGTATTCCACTACTGCCTTCTCCTCCTCCTCTGGTCGACAAACCCTTCCTTTTCACTCTTTCCAGAAACGAGTCACTGCTCTCATTCATTTCCTGGCATTTAATTACGTAATTTTCAACTCTTAAATTTTTGCCAGATTTTTCTAGAGTATTTTGTTCATTCTTGT
The DNA here is from genome assembly GCF_035594125.1 of Scylla paramamosain. Lineage (NCBI taxonomy): Eukaryota > Metazoa > Arthropoda > Malacostraca > Decapoda > Portunidae > Scylla > Scylla paramamosain. The sequence goes on from NC_087185.1 coordinate 13,914,014, forward strand.
TATTATCACTGTTATCATTTCGTTACGTAATTCTAAACTGTTACTAAATTTCCACCGGATTTCTAAAGTATTTTTCTTCACTAGCATTTCTAAAAACACGAAAAAAAAAAAAAACTCCCATGAATGCAAACTTAATTTTTCTTCCCAAAAGGACGTAGTTGTGTTGCTTGCTGTCACTCCATGCACGCCGCGCAGTCTTCCTGAATAAACCACACACACACACACACACACACACACACACACACACACACACACACACACACACACACACTGTATTGTTCTGCATGTGTACTTGGCTTTATTTTCTCCCTCATGTCTTCTATACATCGTCGTCCCACACCCAGGTCGATATTCTTCCTTACGTCATGTCCCTCACCCTCGTGCCGACACAATCAGGCTCACGTCCTACGCAGTTACCCACACACACACACACACACACACACACACTAAACTTCTCTCGCCACATACAATCCCTGAAAGCCCCGACACACCTCCCCGCACTCTGCAAGCACCACACACTTGCCAGGTGAGTGAGTTACGCTAAACACACACGCCCTGAACCCTTATCAAGCAGTGTTGTGAAATCCAAGTTCTCTTTCTACTTGAAATAACACTGCATCTGTTCCATACGAAAACGAGAGCGAGAGAGAGAGAGAGAGAGAGAGAGAGAGAGAGAGAGAGAGAGAGAGAGAGAGAGAGAGAGAGAGAGAGAGAGAGAGAGAGAGAGAGAGAGAGAGAGAGAGAGAGAGAGAGAGAGAGAGAGAGAGAGAGAGAGAATGAAGGAAGGGAATAAGATAACGTAATGAATATGGAATTGTGATAAAAATGAAACTCTATGAATATACTGTGCTTATTATGTCATGTTCCAATAATCTCCCTCCCCCTCTCTCTCTCTCTTTCTCTCTCTCTCTCTCTCTCTCTCTCTCTCTCTCTCTCTCTCTCTCTCTCTCTCTCTCTCTCTCTCTCTCTAAGCTGGTTGGGTCAGTGATTTTTCACTCCCCCGAGAATCCAAAATCCGGGTCTTCTTTCCTCCTTTTCCTCCGTCTCGGAACTCACTTCATTTACTTCCTCGTCCTCCTTCCCTCCATTACTCCTCCTTCCTTGATCTACTCCACTTCCTCTTCCTCCTTTGATCTACTTCAGTTCTTCTTCCTCTTCCTTTGTCTACTTCACAACCTCCTTCCCTTTTCCCTTTTCTCCTCTTTTTTTCCTTCCTTATTTCCTTCCTTATGTTCTATTTTAGTTCTTCCTACTTTCCTAGATTTTCCCCCTCCTCTTCCTTGGTCTACTTTACATTTTTTTCCCTTTCTCCCTCTTCTCTTTCTTCCTTCCATCCTTCCCTCCTTCTCGTTCTTTTCTCTTTTTCTACTTTAGCTCCTCCAATCACTCGCCTCCTCGCCTCATGTTTTGTACTCATTCCTCGTTATTTCCTACCCCTTCTCGTATTTTCCCTTCTTTTCCATTTTCCCGTGTTTACGAAGTCTTCTTTTCCTTAGCTGCATACACTCCTCTTTCTGTTTTGTTCACTTCCATTATTTTCTAAAGCATCGTCTGTCATATTTTTTTGTTCTCTTTTCTCCTCTTCCTTCATCCCTTCTTTTTTTCTCTCTCTCTCTGACAAGTCGATTATTTAGCTTTTTTTTTTTTTTTGTACGTGTTTCTTATTTACTTGTTATAATTTCTACTATTTCATTATCCCTTTCATTTCCTTCTCCCCGGTAAGCTTTCCTTTCTTCCTTCCTCCTACCAGTCATCTCTTTCACCACCTCCTCTTTTGATCATATTCCCCATTTCTTTCTACACTCTCTCATCATCCAATTCCTAATCCTTTCCTTTTCCTCGTCTTTACTAATCCTTTCTTCCCTCCCTTCTTCCAATATACCTCATTTTTCACCAAATCTTTATTGCAGTATTTTTTTCCTTTGCTTTACAGCCTCTTACCTCCTACTTCCTCACATCCTTTCCTTCTTCTCGTCTCTGCTAAACCTTCCTTCCTTCTTTCCTTCCTTCCTCGTCTTTCAATCGTAGGAAAATAAATACTCCGCCACACTTCCACCGACTCGCCTCCACATTTCCACTTCCCGAATTTTAATGATCTATACAAGGAGAGGAGAGTGGAGGGTGGAGAGCATTCAGCAGACTTCAGGTCAATGGAGGTGGAGTTTAAATGCCCGAGAGAGTGGTGAGCTCTCCACCTCCACCTCCACCTGCCTATGCTAAACAGCCTTGCCTCACCCTGGGCCAGTGAGCGAGTGCGGGATGCTAAGTGGGTTGAAGAAGAGAGAGAGAGAGAGAGAGAGAGAGAGAGAGAGAGAGAGAGAGAGAGAGAGAGAGAGAGAGAGAGAGAGAGAGAGAGAGAGAGAGAGAGAGAGAGAGAGAGAGAGAGAGAGAGAGAGAGAGAGAGAGAGAGAGAGAGAGAGAGAGAGAGAGAGAGAGAGAGAGAGAGAGAGAGAGAGAGAGAGAGAGAGAGAGAGAGAGAGAGAGAGAGAGAGATACAATCATTACCCAAAACGTCGTGAAAAGATAAATAAGTTGTTTTAAAGTGAACCAAAATTTAAACCACAAAGAGAGAGAGAGAGAGAGAGAGAGAGAGAGAGAGAGAGAGAGAGAGAGAGAGAGAGAGAGAGAGAGAGAGAGAGAGAGAGAGAGAGAGAGAACGTGCCCAATTTTCTGCCTGTTTGCTTTTCTTTCATCATTCAGGTTTTTCTTCATGTGTTTCCCCGCCACACGAACTTTGTATTCCGGCACAGTGAGGAAGAGTGAACGTGGAGGAGAATAGCACATCCCGTTTTCACCTCTTCCTTCCCTGGGATCGCTGCATTTGTTTGCATATTTCCATCGCCAGCACACGTCGCTCCATTCAAGGAGGCTTGGAAGTTGCTGGTTTCTAAAAATATCCCAAGTTCTTTATCTCTCTTTTTTTCCGAACGCATTTCCCTTGAAGGTTTTCGAAGTGGCTGAAAATAACACATGAGCTTTTGTTTTCGTTTTTCCTTCTTTCCGTATTGTTTCAAGGTCATGTGATTGCTTTTGAAAAATAACGTGTTTTCCTGTATTTTTCTTCTTCCTTTTACTGACGGTACCATTAGACCGTCTGGAAGTGGTTGGTCTTGACAGAATATCGCATATCCTTTTCTAATCTGTTTTCATTTATTTACAGCACCAATAAATGAGATTTTAAGAAGGATGGTATTCAAAAATATTACAGGGTTTCGCTATTTTCCTGTTTCTATTTTTTTATTTATTTATTATCATTTTTTTTTTTTTTTTTTTTAAGCATAGCCGCGACAAAAGGCGAGCGGCGTCTACGCAATATATGGATCTGTAAACATTCCCAAACATGAAGTCATAATTTTCTTTGTCCATAAATCCGGGACAAAATATGACATTGAGAAAACAAGAGAGAATCGGCAACCCGGTGCCCACATTTTCGTTGAAAACAAATGGAAATGAAACTTTTTACCTTAAAACACGGAGTCAAGAATGAAATATTTAGCGGATCAGTCGCTAATAAAAAAATAAAAAAGGGTTTCGTAAATCAAGCGCATGTACCAAGAGAATGTACCGTTTATTTATTTATTTAGTTTTTTAGTTTCAAACACAGAATAAAAAATGAAACTAACTGGAACCGTCGATACCTACTCAAAATTCATAAGGTGTTTACAAAACAGGTACATTCTGGTTTATAAACGATGAAAAAAGTACCGCGCAATTCCATTTTTCTCTTCCAAACACAGAATCAACGATGCAGCAGTAAATTAGAAAATAGCTGCTCATAAAAAAAATAAAAAAGAAGAAGAAAAAGCATACTTTGAATTCATGTTATATTTTAATATAATAATAGAGATTATAACTTTTGACCCTCGAAAACAGAATCAATTTAAGGTATATAAAAAAAAACTTTCGAATTCAGTACACTCCGATGAAAAATGAGGAAAAGTACTTTTTTTATATTTAAAATGAGAAAAGTACTTTTTTTCTATTTTAATTAAACACAAGTGTACGCCATGCCATCAGCGGTCACATCGTTTATTTCCACTCAACCTTATGAAGTCATAAACAAAACTAGTGAAAAACACGACCACTGCCTTTGCAATCTGTGCCCCTTGCCATATTTTTGCTGTGTAAACAAGGCAAGCGAATGGCCGGATGAGTTCAAACAACACTTGTTGACTGTGCTTCCCTTCCTCGGCTGGCGCACAAAGGGTAATTCCATTGTGTCATCTATTAAGAGACAGAATCTAATCCTCTCCTCCCTGAGATAAAGGCCACGAGGAGGAGGAGAATCTAGTACCTAAAAAAATAAACAAAAAAAAAGTACTAATACATCTTTTTTCCCCCGTAGACATTTATCGTGGTGTGATGTGACTCAATTATAATATTTTCACGGATCACACGCGAGCTTCCCTTTGAGACATTTCAGGAAGGAGCGAAGAGAAAATAACAAATCAGGTTAGGTGCCATTTGGAAGTGGTAACTCAGTTTAAGCAGGAGACCTTGAAGTGCTATTAGAGTATAGGGAGAAACATTGTCTTCGCCAGAGAGAGAGAGAGAGAGAGAGAGAGAGAGAGAGAGAGAGAGAGAGAGAGAGAGAGAGAGAGAGAGAGAGAGAGAGAGAGAGAGAGAGAGAGAGAGAGAGAGAGAGAGAGAGAGAGAGAGAGAGAGAGAGAGAGAGAGAGAGAGAGAGAGAGAGAGCACGACACGACATAACTCCTTCAGCCGTGTTCATGAATCCAGCACAAAGAGAGAGAAAAAAAAATCTCAGTGTATTAGGGAGCAAAAAAAAAAAAAAGAGAGAGAGAGAGAGAGAGAGAGAGAGAGAGAGAGAGAGAGAGAGAGAGAGAGAGAGAGAGAGAGAGAGAGAGAGAGAGAGAGAGAGAGAGAGAAGAAAAAAAAAACTCATTCTCTTTTCAATTACAGAGCCATATTCAAACCGAGGATGAGAGCAAGTCTGTTCTTTTCCCGCCACGAGCTGCCGATCCCACCCGAGCCAAGGCAAGCCATCTCGTCTCCCACCTCCTTGTGTTCTATCTGCTTTAAATCCTCGTCAGAAATTCGTGCAATCCAGCCCAGTCCAACCAACCATCCTCTCTCTCTCTCTCTCTCTCTCTCTCTCTCTCTCTCTCTCTCTCTCTCTCTCTCTCTCTCTCTCTCTCTCTCTCTCTCTCTCTCTCTCTTACCTGAAACCTAACCTCACTCATCATAGGTAAGGATGAGTTAAATATTTGTATAGCTCGTTCTCTCTTTCCTATCTCTCTTTGGGGACGCAGGAGTGTCAAAGGTTAAGGTTGTGTAGGTTTTGATGAGTCCCCGTTATATTTTTTTCTATTTTTTTTTTTTTGACGGAAATCGTTTTCTTTTAAGTTCAGAGAGGGAGAGAGATTATTTTTTCCACATATTTTTTTCCGTTCGTGTTGAGGGCGATGTTTTAAGAGACGAGAGAGAGATGAAGCTTCTTTCTGTGCGTCGTGTTTGTCTCTTTGTGGCTTCAGCTTAGCGTCTTTCTTATGTTCTGAGGGTGCGCAAAAAGAGAAGGGCAAGGATAAGCAGATGAAAGAAGGACGAGGAGGAGGAGGAGGGCGAGTAAACGAGGAAGGAAGAGAAAAGAAGAAGGACTGAAGTGGAGTAAAAGATTTAAAGTTTATAAATTAGTGTTTGTAAATATAAGTGAAAAACAAACAGAGTGCGTTGAGGAAGAGGAGGAGGAGGAGGAGGAGGATCCACTACCAGCCACTTCTCTCCTCTTCCACTACCTTCCACGTGACCCAGACTCCGGTAAGTCCTTATTCCCTCACCTTTCCACTCCTCTCCACCCAACCCTCATTCCTTCTCCCTTTAAAACTCCACTCCCGTTTCATCCCTCCTCTCCACTCCCATACTTCTTCTCTTTTCGCCAATATCTATCTCCTCTATCTCCTTCCTTTCCTCCTCTAGTTTCCTTCGCCCTCCTTCCTCTTCCTCCCTGCTCAACCTTTGCTTTCCCGCACCTAAAACGGCACCTAAAAATTGACTTTAGATTTTCCTGTCAGGGTGATAAAGTTAAGAGGTGACAATATGAGGCAGCGTTGACCCATATTGGACGCAAAATAAAGCGACAAGCCAAAGGAAGATAAAAAAAAAATGACAAACAAAATTTACCCTACTTTTTGGCTACAGTTAACCCTTTTATGGACGAGATAAGGATAATACGAAGTTCCCACGAGCAACAAGTGAGGCAAGGAGAGATGAGGTGAAGTGAGATGGGATGAGGGTGAGATGATACGGGATAAGGACTTAAATGGAACTTGGAATGAAGTGTATGAAATTCAGTGAGAAATGCAGTGAGCTAAGCTGGGATGAGGTGAGGTGAGACGAGATGAAGAGGTGAGGAGAGGTAATGATCTAAATTGAACTCGGATTGAACTGAGGTATAGGAAATTAAGCGGGGGGCGAATATGTGTTAATTACTGCGAGATAGGAAGCGGCTCATGGCGGCGCCGACTCGGGAAAGGAGAAAAGGGAGATTTAGTATAGTAAAAAGAGAGAGAGAGAGAGAGAGAGAGAGAGAGAGAGAGAGAGAGAGAGAGAGAGAGAGAGAGAGAGAGAGAGAGAGAGAGAGAGAGAGAGAGAGAGAGAGAGAGAGAGACGCTGATCTAGCTAAAAGAGAAAAAAGCGACATTTAGTAGAGCAAACAACAAAACGAAAACAAAAATACTTCAATAATAATAAACAAAATAGATAAACATACGTAGAGAGAGAGAGAGAGAGAGAGAGAGAGAGAGAGAGAGAGAGAGAGAGAGAGAGAGAGAGAGAGAGAGAGAGAGAGAGAGAGAGAGTCCGGAGGCATCAATTATTTAGAGCAGCGAGTGGCGGCTGGCTGGTAGCGCGCAGGTGAGGTGAAGCGAGGTCACCCAAACACTAAGGCAAGGAGAGTAAAGGGAGCAGCCAAACACAGGGAAGAATAACAAGGGAGACAAAATAAAGTGAAAGTGATGTGAGCCGCTGAAGTAACCTAAGATACAAGTAAGGCAAGATAAGACAATACTGTGTTGATTCCGGCCATTCAGCATCAATACAAATCATATACAGGTGCAACAATGGAATGAATCAAGACTGGGAGTTGGTTTAGCACGAGTCAGTGGAGGTGCAGTGAGAAGAATGGAGAGGAAATGGACAGGAAGGTGGGAAGGAAAGTTGGGATGAGAAAGACTTGGACAGGAACAAGGACAGTGAGAAGGAGAGGGAGAGGAGAAACGGGATGATGAGTAAGAAGTGGACACGAATGAAGAGGGAAGTGAAGAAGGAAGGAGAGTAAAGAAGGAAGGAGAGTAAAGTAAGAGCTGGGCAGGAACAAGAAAAAGAAGAGAGGAAGAGGAGAAGAGAACGAGAAAGAGGTGTTGAGGAAAGAGGTGGACAGAAACGAGGGAGGCAGTGAAAATGAGAAGGAAAGTGGAGATAGATAACAAGAGATAACCGCGAGTGAGGAAGATAGGAGAAGAAAGAAGAGAATAAGTATGACGACACGAACCATTAAAGGAAAACTAAGCACAGAGAAAAGAGAAAGAAGGAGAAATAGGAAAAGGAAGAGAAATAAACTAAAACATGACACCACAAAACAAAAGAAAACGATTAAAAGTAGGAGAAGGAAGAAAAGGAAAATAAACATGACAACACGAAATTAATATTAAAAGTAAAAAAGGAACAAAAGGAAGATGAAAATGAATACACAAAACATGAACGCAAAACTAAAGACAACAATGAAAAGTAGAAAAAAAGGAGAAAGAAGAAACGGAAAACAAACCTAACTTCACAAAACATTAAAGCAAAACTAAAGTAGACAATGGGAAAATAGGAGAAAGGGAAGGAAGATAAACATTAAAACACAAATCATAAACGCAAAACTAACCACAATGGAAAAGAAGAAAAGGCAAAAAAACAACGCAAAACTAAAAAAAAAAAAAAAAAAAAAAGACAACGAAGAGAAAACTTAACCAGAATAAACACACCAACACAAATCATTACACATCATTAACGCAAAACTAAACAAGAACACCAAGAATACACCCGGAAGAATAACCTTAGCTTTGCCTCGCCCAAATAACACATTCCAGGTAACGTCACGAAAGCACAAACTCCGCCTTTCCTCAGTGATATTCCCACCCTTACGTCGCGCCTCTTCACCCCGGCCAGTGATCAGCGGGCCGACGCTTATCAGGGCCACCAATCTGCGCACCAGGCTGAGGACCCGAGCTTGTTTATTGGTGCGTAAGACGTCCCTTGTTGGTGAACCGGGACCTGGCCACAGTAGACGACGAGGCAAGGGGGGTCAAGGTAGAGGCCAGGACATGTATACAATATACTAGGAACAGGATGTCAAAATAGAGAAATAAATAGGAAAACAAGGTGATAGGCAGAAAAATACATATAAACAGAGTGATAGCAGTGGAAGAGTAGGGCAAGGAGGTCAAGATAGAAGATATGACAGGAATGTAAGGTGATAGGAACCGAAGAAAGGGAAAGTAAATAAATGCATAGGAATACAAAATGAAGGGATTATAAGAGGAGGCCAAGGAGCTCAAGGAAGAGATTAGGATAGGAATACAAGGAAATAGATGTAGAAGAGGAGGACAAGGAAGTGACTGAGAAGAAATACGAGTAGGCAAGTACACAGGAATTAATCATGATAGATAGAAGACAGGAAGGAAGGAAGGAAAGAAGAGGAGGAGGAGGAGGAGGAGGAGGAGGAGAAGGAGGAGGAGGAGGAGGAGGAGGAGGAGAAAAAGTAGAGAAACGTGATACGAGTTTCACACACACACACACACACACACACACACACACACACACACACACACACACACACACACACACACAATAAACTGGACTACAGGAATAGCAGAAGGACAGCCGTGACGTGAAGGGTAACTGCTGCAGGAGACCCTTGTCCTGCCGTGGACTTGTAATGGCTGGCAATGAGGGTGATGATGATGATGAGGCGGCTTGAGTGAGGTACAGGAGGACACAGCTGGCCTGGCTTCACCCTCACCGCTGCGTCACGCCCGTCAATAAAACCCATGAGTAGGACAGATGAGGCCAGATGAAGACGCAGAGTACACACAAATTCCGTTTTCTATCTTACTTTTCTTTTTAACGATCAACAACGTTTTCCTTTTATATATTATTACCTGCGGCGCGGCGGATGATGTAGGGCGCGGAAGGTAAGGTGGTGAATAAATAAAGACGCCTGAGTAACCTTACGGCGCCGCGATAAGCCTTAAAGGGGGAAGACGAAGGTCACCCCAGAGACGCAAGAAAAACCTCAACAGGTGAAAGCGGCAAACGACAGCGATTCCCGAGCAACGAGCGAGGCAGACAACCCCGCACAAGCCGAGGAACACAGGAACAGAACACAAACAAATCACATCATGTAAAAGGAACGATCAACTAAAGAAACACAGGAACAATATTTACACGACATAACATCGGGGAGGAGGAAATAATAAAGGGATTAAAGGAAGCGTTTGTTTACCTCCTTGCCCAGGCCGAGTCCTCCTTTGATGCCTGGAGCTCCGTTGGCACTGGTGAGTCCATTGGTGCTCAGCGTGTTCAGTCCTTCCCCATTGTCTTTATTGGACTCTGTATCGAGGGACAGTTTCAGATTCCACTTCAGAATATCCCGCTTCTCCTTCAGCGTCTTCCCGTCTGTCCACGTGTCCTTTGGCTCCCACACAGAGGTCCTGGCACCGTCCTTGCCGCCGTCCACCACCACGACGGTGTGGGGGCTTGGGTCCTCCCGCGGGGTTACTCGGTCTCCACTCATGCTCCCCACCAAGGCACCCACACGACCCATCGAGTAGGGGCACCGACCATCACGCGCCCCGCCCTCTGCCCCACAGTTACTCAGCCTGCATAAGAGGAGACTGAAGGAGCGCGGCGGGGGAGATGAGGAACGTGAAGGAAGGCCGTGCCGCTCTAGGTGTATCTAGCGGCCTCTGGACGCGACCTGCTAACAGTCACCATAGCGACGATGCAGAAACAGTAGGGCAGTAGAGGGGCAACACCTACACTATATCGACGACAGTGAAGAAGGGATAAGAAGGTGTTTATGCGTAAAAGTTTGTACGGCTACGCCACAGGTGTTGTCCGTGCACAGGTGGAGGCAGAGCGGCAGTGAAGGCGACCGACGCGAATGGCAGACGGAGAGAAGCTCGGTCGGGTTTGAATCTGGACGTTACAGTGAGGGTGGACAGAGGTTACTTGAGGCAGAAATTCCTCCTCAGCGGGTCCCGGAAGGAGGCTGAGGCGTGGACGTATGAAGCGCGAGTCAGGTACGTGGCTTATTATGCACAAAATCAATATTAAGACGGATTATAAAGCAAACATTTGTGTGACAACTGTGGCCAGTCAATGCGTGGCGAGGAAGGCCGCGACTCAGCTGTCCAGGCCGCGGGACGACCACACGACAACACACTAAGGCTGACGACAACACCCTGCCAGCAGCACACTCAACACCGAGACACTGACACGGAGAGAGTAAGCAAAAGGTGGTCCTGGAACATCTAAAGCCACACAACAACACGACAGTCAAGAGTCTAGGCAGTCTTCTTTAAAGTGTTGACCGCGCCGCCAAACGTTTGCTCCGCCATCCTGGGCGCCGAGGGGAGTGTCGCTGCTCGCTGCGGCTCGGGCGGCAGGACTAGAGTTCCTTTGTCAGGGCGAGGGAGCGGCGCGGGGCGGGCTGGGCTGGAGGAGCCAGAGACATGGTGATCGGGCGAGGTGCTCTCCTCCACTGTCGGCACCTGCAGGTCTGGGCGGGCGGGGGAGCCCACGCACGCCGCGGGGGTGTGGCGGCGGGGCTGCTGCTGCGGCGTAGCGGCACCGCGTGGAGAGGGTGGCGTGGCGGTGACTAGTGAGCCGGGTGTGGTGTGCTCGTGGCTGGGCCGGCGGGGAGTTGGGGAGCAGCGCGTGGGGCGGGGCCAGGCGGGCCGTGGGTTGCTGGGGGCGCAGGAGGCGGCTGGAGGATGGGTGAGGAGAGGAGGGGAGGATGTATGCTGCTGCTGCTGCTGTTGCTGCTGCCAACGCTGCTGCTGTTATTGCTGTTCTCTGTTTCGCGCCGTACACGGCCAGCCCTGCGCGGCGCACCCTCACGTCAGCTGCAGCGTCAGTCTCCACACTGCCGCTGCCTGCTGCCCGCCGAGGCTCCCTCACCACCTGGCCAGCGGGACGCGCCACCGATCTTCCATACGGCACCAAGCTTATCGTCACCACCACGATGCCCTGATGAATCTCTCTCTCTCTCTCTCTCTCTCTCTCTCTCTCTCTCTCTCTCTCTCTCTCTCTCTCTCTCTCTCTCTCTCTCTCTCTCTCTCTCTCTCTCTCTCTCTCTCTCCATGTGCTGCAAGAGGGTGTGTCGAAACCTGAAATGGAGTCCTGATCCGTGTTGCTGAATCCTGCCAATGTCATGTAAATCTCTCTCTCTCTCTCTCTCTCTCTCTCTCTCTCTCTCTCTCTCTCTCTCTCTCTCTCTCTCTCTCTCTCTCTCTCTCTCTCTCTCGACGACACTAAAAGTTTCATCTCATATCCTAAAACTTTGGAGTTGCCATGGACTCCTTCCTGTCCTTCCTGGTGCCATGAGTCCCCTCCGCCTGCTGCCTCTCCCTTGCCCCTTGTCCCCATCACAGCCCTCCTTTGACGATAATGAACACTGCCTCTCCCCTACTCTCTTCCCTGCCCTATACGACACACGTCACTCCTAAAGATAAAAAAATAAAGGACCTCCTTCTCTTCCCCTTCCACGGAGCGAGAGAGAGAGAGAGAGAGAGAGAGAGAGAGAGAGAGAGAGAGAGAGAGAGAGAGAGAGAGAGAGAGAGAGAGAGAGAGAGAGAGAGAGAGAGAGAGAGAGAGAGCACCAGTCTCTCACATCCTTTTCTCAAGAGGCGAAACGACACCTCTCTCTCTCTCTCTCTCTCTCTCTCTCTCTCTCTCTCTCTCTCTCTCTCTCTCTCTCTCTCTCTCTCTCTCTCTCTAAGGAACCACATTTCTCTACTCCCATGGAAATGATGCCAAAACTTCCATTCCTACGCGCTGTTCCCGTTCCCATTCCCATGCCTCACTGTCCAGACTGAAGCAATGTATCCCCCACCACGCCCTTGTCTAGTTCCCATAACGCGCCCCATCGGCCCATCACGTTCCCCGCCAGGAGAGGGGCGAGGCGGCGGCGTGTCACTCGGAGCCTCCATGTCGCGTCTGGAGTGTTATCTCGACGCCAGGGTTCATGTTGTGCGCCAGGGGAGGTGTGTGTGTGTGTGTGTGTGTGTGTGTGTGTGTGTGTGTGTGTGTGTGTGTGTGTGTGTGTGTGTGTGTGTGTGTGTGTGTGTGTGTGTGTGTGTTTTCCCTCCCTCCCTCCCTCTGTGTGTGTGTGTGTGTGTGTGTGTGTGTGTGTGTGTGTGTGTGTGTGTGTGTGTGTGTGTGTGTGTGTGTGTGTGTGTGTGTGTGTGTGTGTGTGTGTGTACGCGCGCACTCTCATGCCTCAGCTAGTTCACAAAGTTCACAAAGTTGCTCGCCTCCCTTTGAACTTGATCCTCACGCAATAAAGTTGATGACCTAAATAATATACGAGCAGGTTTAATCCTAAGAGTCGCGTATGTATACGTTGAAGTGAGTCCTTTGTTGCAGCGCCCGGGTCTCGGTGCGCGGGTATTGACTGAACGAGGCAGTATCGCTTGATGAGGGCACGTGACGTCATAATTGAGTCGAGTGATCTTAATGGTTCCGAGTTCAGGATTTATTATTTACCTGTCCGCGCCACACACACCTTGATAAATGGCGCGTCTCTGGGTCCCGGAAGACTGTCCTTGGCCTCCGTAATAAAACAATTAAATGAAAGAATATTAAGAAAGAACAAATAATAATGAAGCTTTTTCTTGCAAATAAATCAAGAGTCCTGCGGCGCTAGGTGGAAATAAGAATAATAGAGTAAAGTAAGGCAAAAAATGGTACTAATGAGGTGTTTTTCACTCATATAACTCAAAAGTACCTCGATTTAATTACAGAGTCTCAAAGAAAAATAGATTAATAATGAAAATAATATGAAACGCGATATATTTTCCACGTTTCAAATAATTCCAAGGCAGAAATTATTTAACAGTTGAATCTTAAAATAAAAAAAATGCACGTTAATTATTGAAAGAGAAAAGGAATGACAGAACAAAAAGTCAACTACTGCTGTCCTACTTCAATAAAATAAATAAAAAATATATATCAATTATTTATTCAATGACGGAAGGAATGAAAGTCAACTTGTATTGTTCTACTTAAATAATGTGCCTGTATCTGATAACTTCCTCATTTCTCTTCTTTTCCTCGATTTCAAATTCCTACTCTTTCCTCACTTGCTTCATCCTCTGATATTTCTTTTTAATTTTCTTCCTGGACTTTTTTTTTTTCCAGCTTCAACCCTGTCTCTGTCTCTCTCTCCCTCTCTCTCCCTCTCTCTTTGCTCTATCATCTGATATCTTCCTTATTATCTCAGGCATTTTTTTCCTCTCAAATTCCTATTATTTTCTCCCTCCCTCCCACCTTTCCTTATTTCACTTTCCCTGTCATCTTCATTTTTTTACATTTTTTCCTCCCTCTCCTGATTTTTTTTCCCTTATAATCTATTTCATTTTTTTCTAACTTTCCTCCTTCGCTTCTTTCCCTGTTTTACTTTCCTTGTTATCTTTTACTTCAAATTTTTACTCTCATCTCCCTCGACTCTTTCTTCTCCATTTTTTCTTGTTTCCCTTTTCATTTATTTTCTTTTTCACTCTTTCCTCCTCCGCTTCTTCCAGCGTTTCTCTTTCCAGAACACGCCGCCCCCCACACACACACAGGAAAAAAAATAAAAACATTCATCTAAACAGGAATATATAATGAGACGAAAAAAAAAAGAACAACACAGGCCATGAATTTCCTTTTTCCTTTGTAGGTTCGATAGAGCACATCACTTTCTATTTTCCCCTCCCTTTCTTTCACTCACTCCACTTTCCCTTCGTAACTCCCTCATCACGGTTGGAATGGAGCGCCTTCTGAGTTGTACGATATCATTCCACTGCGCAGGGCTCGAGGCAAATGTTCTATTATCATATCCTACTTGCTCACAGGAGTGCATAATGGATTACAAACTACAACAGAGAGAGAGAGAGAGAGAGAGAGAGAGAGAGAGAGAGAGAGAGAGAGAGAGAGAGAGAGAGAGAGAGAGAGAGAGAGAGAGAGAGAGAGAGAGAGAGAGAGAGAGAGAGAGAGAGAGAGAGAGAGAGAGAGAGAGAGAGAGAGAGAGAGAGAGAGAGAGAGAGACTAAGAATTTTCTAGGCTGAAGCAAAATGTAAGTAACAAAAATATAAACAAAAGGCAATGAGAGAGAGAGAGAGAGAGAGAGAGAGAGAGAGAGAGAGAGAGAGAGAGAGAGAGAGAGAGAGAGAGAGAGAGAGAGAGAGAGAGAGAGAGAGAGAGAGAGAGAGAGAGAGAGAGAGAGAGAGAGACTGATATTTTTCTGGGATTAAACAAAACATGACAAAAAAATAAAGTATAAGCAAGTCAATGAGAGAGAGAGAGAGAGAGAGAGAGAGAGAGAGAGAGAGAGAGAGAGAGAGAGAGAGAGAGAGAGAGAGAGAGAGAGAGAGAGAGAGAGAGAGAGAGAGAGAGAGAGAGAGAGAGAGAGAGATCCTTCTTTCCGCATTACATTTACATATCCATACCAGCTTTTTATTCCATGAGTTCCATTCTATGAGGTATACGGAGCCAGTCCCATTATTTTCTCCCTTCAGTTCATAATATTTTCCCCTTACGGTTTATTCTCCTTCAACTGAAAACAAATAAATAAATAAATAAATAAATAAATAAATAAATAAATAAAAAGCATTAATTTCACTCCAAGCGCCACGTCACCAGATAAACTACCTTTCTGGAATCTTTATGTAACTACAGTGTCAAGAACCAACACACGTAATGTATAAATAAGAGAAGTATCACAGTATATTACAAGGTCAGTGGGAGGAATAAGAGACAAGGCAACGTCACTCATTACTACGTCAACGGAAGTGATTGACAAGTTAACAACCACACGCATAGATAAATGAAATAAAAATATATGTATATAAAAAAAAAAGAAGGAAAACGCTGACATCCTCTGACTAAGTAACGCTACAGCACATCACCACATCAATAGCAACTGGAAAAAATAACAGGACACAGAAACAGCTGGTAACATAACACCACATAAATGCATCACCCAAAACATTGACTGACAGGGGTAACATCACACACAAGAACAGCCACATCAACCACTAACGAAACACTGCAAACACACCACTAACAACACCAACCACCACCACATCACTACAACAACACCAATAAATTCATCACCAAAGACGGACAGACAAGGTAACATCACACCACAAGAACAACCACATCAGCCACCAACAAAACACTGCAAACCCTTCACAAACAACACCAACCGAACCACATCACTACAACACCAATAAATACATCACGAAAGACTGACTGACAAGGGAACATCACACATCGCAAGAACAACAACCAACAAAACACTGCAACACATCACAAACACCACCAACCACGCCACCACACCAATACAGCAACAAGAGTAAGTACAGCCATCCGGACTACCACCATTAACAAGACAATATAATAAAAAGCAGCAGTAATAGCCAGCAACACGCCCATGTACCGATGTCTGGCGCCTCTCGCTGTCTACACCCATCACAGCCAAGAAGAAAATGGAATAACAACACCAAACAAGGGAATTATAAATGAAACACACTGGCAACAAGCATTAAATGAATATAAACGGTAAAATATATACTACTACCCCATCTGGTAATGCTAATAATGTTTCCTTCACTTTCTTCCCTCCTCACGAACTCTTACCCCGAATATGACAAACGTATATATCCCATCACTTAAAAATACCAATGATACAAATAATAACACCATTTCCTTCATCTCCCTCGACCTTCTTCCTCTTCCTCTCCCGTTCCATCTTCACGAACTTTCAAGCAGAATATGACAAACACACATTTCCTATACAAAATACTAACAATAATGATAATAAAGACATTTCCTTCACCCTCCTCGACTATATTCCCCTTCCTCTCCCCAACACGTAAGATAAACATTACAGCAACATCTGTTCACGAGGTCAGCGGCACCAGTGACGCAACACACGCGACGCAACACACAGCAACACATGGGGTCCAGAAAACACCAGATCGAGATAAAAAGGAGAACCGGAGCATTACGAAACATCAGAGGGAAATTCAAGGCGTAAAATGACATGTTGCGAGAGAGAGAGAGAGAGAGAGAGAGAGAGAGAGAGAGAGAGAGAGAGAGAGAGAGAGAGAGAGAGAGAGAGAGAGAGAATGTGGAGGAGGGATAGGGACGTACAGGGATAAAAATAGAAATCTTGTATTCTTTCGGTTTGTCAGTGTTGTGTCTGTGCATATTATCTGCTGCCTTGTTCCACGTTAGCAGGCGGAAAATGGTCCTTAAAAACGCATATTAGACTCTCGCACACTGAGGGATATAATAGCACACACACACACACACACACACACACACACACACACACACACGAAAGCCAAAGTCAGTGTAAATGATTCGGATTAATATCAGACTAAGGAGCAAAAAAATCGCATCACAACTGAAAACAAACGAAAAACAAGCGAAAAATTATACAGGATGGATTATTCTTCATGTAAAATCTACGTAAATCTTTTAACGAAGCGGTTTCATTTAGGAGATAAGCGTATATACTTTTCACTCAATGACACACACACACACACACACACACACACACACACACACACACACACACACACACACAGACACTTGTGGCGGGGTATGGAGGAGTGACGAGGGAGGGGAAAGGAGGGGAGAGGAAGGGAAGGAGGGGAAGGGAGGGCAAGGGAGGGTGCGGCCAGGATCGATAGGGTACCTTGCTGCAGTCCTCCGCCCACTCTCCCTCCCCTCAAACTCTCCCTCTCTTTTCCTCCTCTCACTTCACTCCCCTGCTTCGACTCTTCCCCATTTGGTGGCGCCTGTCCTCCTCCCTCCCTTTCGTCTCTCTCGCTCTCACTCTCACTCTCTCTCCTCTTTCATCTCGTCATTATATTTCACTCCCTCTCTCACTCTTTTCTCTCTCTCTCTCTCTCTCTCTCTCTCTCTCTCTCTCTCTCTCTCTCTCTCTCTCTCTCTCTCTCTCTCTCTCTCTCTCTCTCTCTCTCTCTGCTTCTCATGCCTCAGTCACGCCTCGCTCTGCCCTTCACACGCCAATACATTTTTAGATATTGACAAAAAAAGTTATGAAAAAAAAAGTTGTTCTTAGAGAAAGACAGCGGTTAAGTTTTGACGCATATATATATATATATATATTTTTTTGGGTGGCAATTTCCCCGCACGTGGCGTAATGAAGGACGCGGGAGACAGAGAGACTCACTGACTACCATGACACGGAGACTCAGACTCACTTCCTTGACACGAACGCTGCGAGGAGAGAGGAGAGGAGAGCAGAGGAGACAGACACGCCAAGATGGAAGGACGTCAGGATTATTAAAGGAACATATAAAGCGTATTTCATTTCGCGATGATAAATACGAAACGTGAGAATTCCTTT
>NC_087185.1:13936663-13939163 GCF_035594125.1 Scylla paramamosain
TACAACTAATGTGAGTAAGGAATAAATAACATTGGTGATCATCTCTCTCTCTCTCTCTCTCTCTCTCTCTCTCTCTCTCTCTCTCTGGTAACAACATAACAATCATCTCGCTACTAATCAAGCTGTCTATTTTTTCTTTACATCTCTAAGCCAACGTTCCTTCCACGCAAACAATAGTAACACAACTTGCATTCAGATGGAGACAGCACGCCACGATGGAAGGAAACAGGTCTAAGTTTTTGAGGCAGAAGTAAAAATAGAGGCAAGAGTGATGAGCAGGATGTCGAGCTGAGTCAGTCCTGTGTAGAGTGATAGTTTTCAGTAGTCAAAGTTTGGACAATATTCTGAAGCGCTTCTACACTGCACTTCAACTAGTTTTCAAAGGCTCTAGTTGAAGTTACTTTTTTTTTTTTGAGGCAGAAGTAAAAATAGAGGCAAGAGTGATGAGCAGGATGTCGAGCTGAGTCCTGTGTAGAGTGATAGTTTTCAGTAGTCAAAGTTTGGACAATATTCTGAAGCGCTTCTACACTGCACTTCAACTAGTTTTCAAAGGCTCTAGTTGAAGTTACACTTTTTTTTTTTCCAAGTGTGTTTTTACAGCTGTAGTGGCATATCAACATTTCTACATTATCAACAGGAGAAACACTCTTGAGAACCAGACTCATCATCTGTGACCTTTGAAACAGTTGTAGTGAGACAGCAAAGCGTTTTTAAGGGTGTTCTTTACAGTTCTAGTGGCAGATTAACAAGATTTCTACACTGGTAACAAGAGAAGGGCACCAGAGAACTTGGCTTATCATCTCTGTGACGTTGAAAAATAGTCGTGGTGAGAGAGCAAAGCGTTTTAAAGGGTGCTTTTACGGTTCTAGTGGCATATTAACCGCATTTCTACATTATTAACAGGAGAAACGCACTTCAGGACACAACTTATCATCTCAGTGGCGTTGAAAAATTGTCGTGGTGAAAAAGCAAAGCGTTTCTGAATTCAGGCTTTTGTCAGGAGGTAGGGAGTTGTGGGAGAGGGGGAAGGGTAAATAGAGGTCAGGAGGAGAGTATAATAGAGTAGGGAGAGTAAAAACTAAGGGTGACATGAGTTTTCTAGTTATTCTCATGATTACTGTTCTGAAATTGCTGCTGCGAATAACGATGATATGGATCTCAACAGTTGTTCCCATGGTTGTTGTTACTGCGAGTTGTTATAAGGAGTAAAGGTGAGAAGAGATTTTATTATTTATCTCCTTGAGTATTCTTATTCTGAAGTTGCTATCTGAGAATAAAGGTGACAAGGGTTTTCTGTATTTATTACCATTCTGACTCATATCAACTTGCTATAGAGAGTAAAGGTGACAAGGGTTTCTATATTTACTTCCATAGTTACTCCCAATATCAACTAAATGAATAAAAGGTGAAAAAGTGTTCTGTATAGCTACTTGTATTATCGTCGTTACTGCTCATATCAACTTGCTACAGAGAATAAAGCTGACAAGGGTTTCTAGTTATTTTCATGGTTAGTGCTCTCTGAACTTAATATATACCTCTCCTACCCCCTTCTATCAAGTCACAGCACAAGACTTTCCACTCATTCTCACTAGTACTCTCTCCAACTCCTCCTATTTGCTCTCTCAATCGCTCTCTTTTCTCCCTCCTCCTCCTTCTTCAGGTAACTTCACAACAGGTGCCTCCCAGAACTCAGCTTGTCATGGCTAACTATATACCCCCCTTCCCTTATAAAGACTTCCCACTCATTCTTACCCTTTGACTGCCACTTGGTACCCCTTTCCCTAATTACCAATCGTTCTGAGACATCTTTACTTGTTCTACAGCCACATCCAATCTTTAAACTGGGGAAGAAATTGCAAAATATATTCTTTTTTCATCGATGACTTTCTTGTAGATGCTTATAAAGACCACGCATTGCTTCTGGTGCAGCTAATTGTTTCGTGTTGCAGTGAAAGGGTTAATACAAGAGTGCACCAGTATCTGTAAGAGTGAGCCTGTGTCTTTCCTCTTCCATCCCTCACTGGTAAATTCTGAAACTATCTATTTGTCCTGATCTTTCCTCCTTCCTACGACTTGAGCTGTTTTAAAAGTGGAGTATTAAGACGCCTCCGAAGCTAAATTGGCCAACTTTTTTTTTACTTTTTATAATTAACTTTTGGAACGTTAAATTGACTCGACTTCTCTTCCATCCTCCCCTTTTTTGTGCCCTTATCCAGCCTCACATGTAAAAAAAGGGTAGGGAGGTAAGACTGGGTGTGGAGAGCGGAGAGGTAGAAGTAGAGGGGAAGGAAAGCCAGGCGGAGCAGGGAGGGGCAAAGAGGAGTGGGAATAGAGATAGGGGGAGAGACATGGGAGAGAAGGTGGGGTGAGGAGCGAAGGGAGAGGGATAGGGCATGATAAGGACAAGGTCGGGGGTCCGTGAGGGTGATAAACCAGGCTCAGTAAACAGGAATGTCAGATAAACCTCCCTAAAATCCCTAAAATCAAGGCTGCACCAGTG
>NC_087185.1:13944163-13969163 GCF_035594125.1 Scylla paramamosain
TTCCACTTTTCCCGCGCGGTTTCAGAATCCAATATGTGGCGGAGCCTTGAGCAGCGACACGCTCACCATATCACACACTCATTTATCCCACACGGCGATGTCAGCGGTGGCCAGGAACTCAGCCGCGTCAGGAGCCAGTCATCCGTTAACCGCGAGTCCTGAGTCACAGTGACCTCAGCGAGAGTCATGATACGCGGAGTTCGGGAAAGTACCTACAGTGGAGGAGGAGGAGGAGGAGGAGGAGGAGGAGGAGGAGGAGGAGGAGGAGGAGGAGGAAGAGGAGGAGGAGGAGGGAGGAGAGCGATTGAGAGAGCAATCTTGAGGAGGTATGGAAATGTAGGAGAAAGAAAGGGAGCGAAGGTCTTAAAAATTGTTGGTTGAGAGAGAGAGAGAGAGAGAGAGAGAGAGAGAGAGAGAGAGAGAGAGAGAGAGAGAGAGAGAGAGAGAGAGAGAGAGAGAGAGAGAGAGAGAGAGAGAGAGAGAGAGAGAGAGAGAGAGAGAGAAACTGAAAGAGCAAGTTGGAAGAGATTTTGAGATGTGGAAGAGAGAGAGAGAGAGAGAGAGAGAGAGAGAGAGAGAGAGAGAGAGAGAGAGAGAGAGAGAGAGAGAGAGAGAGAGAGAGAGCAAGCTAGTCCGGTGGAGATGAATTATTTCCCCCTGGTCTCTGTGGATGTCTAAGCCTCGCCGACCCACTCCGAAGCTAAGCCTAACTCGATTATTTTCAGAAGGCCGTTGTTTCGTAAGAGTCCAGCGTTGCCTGACCCACATCGGTAAGGGAACCCCAACGCCTTTTGTCTGCGCCTCACTCATCTATTGAATCTCACTTGTAAATCTCACCTGATAAATTAATGTTGTGTAAGGTAAAGGACGGAACTGCAGGCATCTTATTTTCTCTCTCTGCCTTGCCCCCCCCCTCTCTCTCTCAACTTAGATTTCCAAGATAAGAATGCAATAAAAGTATCTAAGTGCTGTCTTGGTAAAAGCATAAAACAGAAATACGATTAAAAACTGAAATCTCGTAGTTATGAGGATGGTGAGTATTTTGGAAAGGCATGAGTGTTTTAGTGCACCTGAGGCAGACGAGGGAAGGAAGGAAGGAAGGAAGGAAGGAACGAGAAAAGGGGGCACTGCAGGAGGGGGAAGGAATTTAAGTGAAGGAGGGAGGAGAACGTGAAGAATGGAAGGAAGGAGTGACGGAAAAAATTAGAAAAGGAGGGAGTACAGAGGTAAAGGAGGGAGGAGAGGGAGGGAGTGAAGAAGGGAGGGAAAAGAGGGACGAATGAAGGGAAAAAGTGATGAGGAAGGAGAGGTTGAGAATAAATAACGGAGGGAATGAGGGAGGAAGAGAGGGATAGATGAAAGGAAGTGGGGAGGGAAGGGAGAAATGAAGGGGATAGAAGTGAAAGATGGAGGAGAGAGAGGGAATGAATAACATAGAGGGAGTGAGGGAGGAAGGGAAGGATGGATGAAGGAAAGAAAGGAAGGAAGGAAGGAAGGAGGAGAGGAACAAGAAAGTGAAGGATGGAGAGAGAGAGAGAGAGAGAGAGAGAGAGAGAGAGAGAGAGAGAGAGAGAGAGAGAGAGAGAGAGAGAGAGAGAGAGAGAGAGAGAGAGAGAGAGAGAGAGAGAGAGAGAGAGAGAGAGAGAGAGAGAGAATAATAACGGTAGAAATGAAGGCTGGAGAGGTAGGTTGATGAAGGAAGAAAAGGAGGAAGAGTTGGGCTGACGGTGGAGAGGACGAACGAAAGGAGGGAAGAAATAAAGGCTGAGTCAAACAATGAAATTAACGTGTCTGAGGAGAACCCCACCCCTGTCCTACGCCCGTGACCTGTGGTGCGGGCGTGGCGGGTGCAGGGGGGATCTGAGAGTTGCAGGATAAAGCAGGTGAGTTGGCAGGAGTTGGTGCATAAAGGTTACTGCGGCGAAAGCTTCATGCAAATTATTTAATGAAAACCAAGCAAAGGGGAGGAGGCAAAGGAAAGCCTCTCCTGACGTCAAACTAGGAATACAAATCAATCATATCATCGTTGTCATCAGCCTACACAAAATCTTACTCACTCATCTCTGTACCGCCCACCTATTCCATGTCACCCCAACTTGATCTTATGTCTCTTCGATATTCCCTGTTTCTTCGCCTCGTTTTCTATTTCTTTGCTTTTTTTTTTTTTTTTATGTAGGAAGGATACTGGCCAAGGGCAACAAAAATCTAACAAAAAAAAAATGCCCACTGAAATGCCAGTCCCATAAAAGGGTCAAAGCAGTGGTCAAAAATTGGTGGATAAGTGTCTTGAAACCTCCCTCTTGAAGGAATTCAAGTCATAGGAAGGTGGAAATACAGAAGAAGGCAGGGAGTTCCAGAGTTTACCAGAGAAAGGGATGAATGATTGAGAATACTGGTTAACTCTTGCGTTAGAGAGGTGGACAGAATAGGGGTGAGAGAAAGAAGAAAGTCTTGTGCAGCGAGGCCGCGGAAGGAGGGGAGGCATGCAGTTAGCAAGATCAGAAGAGCAGTTGGCATGAAAATAACGGTAGAAGACAGCTAGATATGCAACATTGCGGCGGTGAGAGAGGGGCTGAAGACAGTCAGTTAGAGGAGAGGAGTTGATGAGACGAAAAGCTTTTGATTCCACCCTGTCTAGAAGAGCAGTATGAGTGGAACCCCTCCAGACATGTGAAGCATACTCCATACATGGACGGATAAGGCCCTTGTACAGAGTTAGCAGCTGGGGGGTGAGAAAAACTGGCGGAGACGTCTCAGAACACCTAACTTCATAGAAGCTGTTTTAGCTAGAGATGAGATGTGAAGTTTCCAGTTCAGATTATAAGTAAAGGACAGACCGAGGATGTTCAGTGTAGAAGAGGGGGACAGTTGAGTGTCATTGAAGAAGAGGGGATAGTTGTCTGGAAGATTGTGTCGAGTTGATAGATGGAGGAATTGAGTTTTTGAGGCATTGAACAATACCAAGTTTGCTCTGCCCCAATCAGAAATTTTAGAAAGATCAGAAGTCAGGCGTTCTGTGGCTTCCCTGCGTGATATGTTTACCTCCTGAAGGGTTGGACGTCTATGAAAAGACGTGGAAAAGTGCAGGGTGGTATCATCAGCATAGGAGTGGATAGGACAAGAAGTTTGGTTTAGAAGATCATTAATGAATAATAAGAAGAGAGTGGGTGACAGGACAGAACCCTGGGGAACACCACTGTTAATAGATTTAGGAGAAGAACAGTGACCGTCTACCACAGCAGCAATAGAACGGTCAGAAAGGAAACTTGAGATGAAGTTACAGAGAGAAGGATAGAAACCGTAGGAGGGTAGTTTGGAAATCAAAGCCTGGGATCCTGAGGAGGGATTGGAGTGATAGGACAAGATAAAGATATGAGATTGTGATCGGAGGAGCCCAACGGAGAAGAAAGGGTGAGAACATAAGCAGAAGGGTAGTGCTTGGGTAGTCAGCGAGTAATCTGGTTCATCACAAGTAAATGAGTATATGAAAATCCTTCATATCCTTTGTTAGTAAATGTAGTGTATCTCTGCCTATCATCCGCTACAGTGTGTTATGCAGTTATACAATTGAGGAAGGGAAGAGGTGTCATAAAATTTACACGATATTCTTACTTGGTGCTGTACGGCAACTCACTAAAAATAAATAAATAAATAAATAAATAAATAAATAAATAAATAAATACAATACAATACAATACATAACAGCCATGTGACTTAAATCTTCTGAAAATATAACCACAAACAGATTTCCATATATATCTTTCACGGTGACTGAGAAAACTATCGGGTGAAATATCAAAGCTGCAAAAACAAGTATATATATATTTTTCCCCATATCCATCACTTTGCTTCTCTTTTTCCCATTCAAGTGTGCGGCGGAGACTATGATGGAAATGCAAATAAAAAGCGAACTTCACCTCAATATATATTTCCAGCACATCCAACTCTGCCTCTCTCTTATTTATTCTCCTATGCAAGTATGAGACGCAACTCTGGAGGGGGACAAAAATGCAAGGGATCGTGGCCAGTTAAGGATATGCCATTTTTTTTCAAGAGATGACAGGCAATCTTCCCGCGACTTAGAGGCTTAGAGTCCTTCATGAGAGCAAGATCAAGGCACCTCACCAGCTAAACTCTCCCTCGCTACTTGGGTTCCTGGGTTGTCATCATGTTTTATTTTCTTTTTCTTTACTTTTTTTTGTGGTTTTTAGATTAGTTTTTCTTTTATCGTAGTATTTATGTTTCTTTTTAGTCCTTTGTTTTTATTTTATCGTAGTGTTTTTTATTTTTCCTCTTATTCTTGTCCTTTTTTTTTTTTTATCGTAGCATTTCTTTTTTTTTTTTAATTCCTTTGTTTCTTACTGCTATTGGTGACGTTAAAATTTCCTTACTGTAGTTTACCAAATCATCATCTCGTTTTTTTTTTTTTTTTTTTTTTCTACGTGGCATTAAGAATACGTTATTTACTTATTTATTTTACCGTAGTATTTCTTTCTCTTCTTTAGTCCTCTGTTTCTTGCTGCTATTGGTGACGTCAATACTTCCTTATTATACATTATCAGTATTGTGAAGTAGAAATACACTTCTCCACTTTTGGATGATCTTTTTTGACACCTCTTTAGGGATTGTGACCAGTGGATGCTTTCTTTTCCTTTATTTATTTTTTTTTACACTTTTTTGTTGCTCTTGACCAAAGCGCCACTTACAAAAAATAAACAAATAAAAAAAATCGTTAAACTGAATCCAAAGCCAATATTGTTTTACTTATCTACGTGTGTGTTGCTGTATTCGACAAGATTTCCATCCATCCGTCTATCTATCAATCTATATATCTATCCATCTATTCATCCATCTATCTGTGTATCTATCCGCCTCCCTGTCTCAACTCAGTAAAGATAATTTTTCTTTTCATATTGTTCCTCTCTCTCTCTCTCTCTCTCTCTCTCTCTCTCTCTCTCTCTCTCTCTCTCTCTCTCTCTCTCTCTCTCTCTCTCTCTCTCTCTCTCTCTCTCTTCCGCCTCTCACCACAAGCTCTCACTTAGCTTTCCAAAACACCCACGCCCGTTGGATCCTCCGGAAGGGAATTAAAAGATCCATTAGATACGAGAGAGAGAGAGAGAGAGAGAGAGAGAGAGAGAGAGAGAGAGAGAGAGAGAGAGAGAGAGAGAGAGAGAGAGAGAGAGAGAGAGAGAGAGAGAGAGAGAGAGAGAGAGAGAGAGAGAGAGAGAGAGAATATTGCCCATGCTTATAGGAATGGATGTATATATAGACGATTATGGAAGGAAGGGAAAGGGAGGGGCACGGATGGAGGAAATGGAAGAGGAGTGGAGAAAAGGAAGGGAGGATAACAAAGGGGATAGGGAGACAGAGACGGAGGATAGGAAAGTGGCGGTTAAGTGGAGAGAGAGGAATGGGAGGAGGCAGACAGAAAGGGAGGAAAGAGAGACACGGACTATTGAAACAAACTAACCAAGCGAAAGATACACATGCAGGAATAAACCTTTAAAAGAGACACGTCAGAGAAAAAAATAAAAAATAACGCGTTTTTTGCCAAGTGTCCCTGACAAACTGTGTTAATGTATTAGAGGAAGACAAACTATGTAATAAATAAAAAAAAATACACCAGGGGACTTATTTTTTTCAATTGATAACTAAGGAAATTACAAAAATAATTTACTTTACGTCGAGAGCGTCTGAGAAACTCCAGTCACCGGGATGTATTAGATGAAAATATTTCGATACGTATGAATTTATACGAGGCGAAAGTAACTTTTAGGAGTCCACTTCGAAAATTGCGTTGAGCAAAGTTGCTGAACGTGTCTCAGCTTCGATCCGAGGGGTAAAGGGAAGGTTGGGAGGGGAGGGGGGAAGGTGTAGAGAAGAGATAGGTGGGAGAGGGGCGGCGACAGGCTGGAGGATGGGAGAGGGAGAGAGTAGAGAAGAGAGAGGTGGGTAAAGGGCGGCGACAGGCTGGAGGATAGGAAGGAGGTTATTGAGAATATGTAGGTGGGTGAGAGGCGGCGATAGATTGAATGGTGGGAGAGGGAGGAAGGGTTTAGAGAACAGGTATGTAAAGGGTTGCAAGAGCCGGGGTAACACGAAGATAGTAGATAGATAGGTGGTGTAGATATTTTACTGACTGACTGACTGACCGATGAATTATCTCGATGACACAAGATAGAGAGCAGACCGACAGAAGAGGCAGGACAAGACGGCTGGAATGAATGTTACTACCAACTTAACGAGCTTACAAAATTAATCTCCTCCTTCCCGATCCCTCGAGGAAAGAAAGATAAAAGAAGAAATTAAAAAGGTGATAAGCGGTGTGTTATTATCTTCTGGCGATCAATTTTCGGTTCAAACGCAAGGAAACGAGAGAGAGAGAGAGAGAGAGAGAGAGAGAGAGAGAGAGAGAGAGAGAGAGAGAGAGAGAGAGAGAGAGAGAGAGAGAGAGAGAGAGAGAGAATAATACAATATAACCAAGCCTTAAAAGTAATAATGACGAAACCCCACGATCATAAAAACATAAGCAATCCAACACGAGCTTTCAAACACACGTGACTTGCCTTCAACCTGAACGGCATTCCCAAACGTCTTGGCGTCTCACCCCGACTATTTCTAATTGACTGCAGTATAAGTTGGAGTTTTCAGCATTTCCGTTATTCCCGTGATAGATTTTACAAGAATTCTGCGTCACCTATTAGAAGAAAAACTTAATTTCACCTGATCATCTACGAGGCATTTGAAAGGAGTCCTAATAAGAGAAGTGTTTATGTATGAGTCTCCTATAGGCGCTATATGACCACGATGTTGTGACGCCATAAACCAAGAACCGCCAACAACTTAACCTGACCTAATCATTTCCGAGGCATCTGAAAATAGTCCTAATAAGAGAAGTGTTCAGTAATGAGTCTCCTACTGGCGCCATATGACCACTGTGTTGTTACGCCATTAAACCAAGAACCAACAACACACATCTGACAAGCATGAGGTTAAACAGACCACAAATACATGAAACCAGACACAGATTTATAAACAAGACTCCTGAAGACGCAGGAAGGAAAAGGCAATGCAACACGACACAACACCTGGCGGAGATGCAACATAGCACAACCATACCTGTATCTCCAACTTACCTGGGCACATACACCTGTCTGCCTACACACCTATAACATGCAGACTAGATTGTGTACCGCGTGTGTAAAATTGTCTCTAGTCTAGTGTGCACGTCAAGGTTAAAGAAATCAGACTGTACTAACGTTTCGTGTTTTGTACATTGCGTGTGTTTTTGTTCGCTTCTATTCTAATGCACATATAAAAAAAAAGTGTAAATTTGCGTTTATACTTCATATATATGGAATGCGCACGTAAAAATGAAAAAGGCCTATACTGTATGTAGCTCAAAAAAAACGTACTGGTAAAAAAAAATATATATATACATGTGCTGGTCAGGTACGAATATAAAATAAAAAAAAACTACCAGCAAAAGCTATTGTGTGACTACCGCTTGAAAAATAATATGTTAAAAATGATGTTATGTATGTATTACTTAAGCCGCCTGTCAGTAACACAAAAAAACAGTATTCGTGGAAATGTTACAAAACACGCCATGACACGCGGACGGTGACACGGATCCTGTAACACGAGGAAAGGTAATTAACTCAACATTTACCTGCCCGATCCTGGACCCGCACCAACTGATGGACACACTCACCTGTGAACAGAAGAATACATGAATGAGTAATGGCATGTTTGATCTCTCTCTCTCTCTCTCTCTCTCTCTCTCTCTCTCTCTCTCTCTCTCTCTCTCTCTCTCTCTCTCTCTCTCTCTCTCTCTCTCTCTCTCTCCATTCATTCACCCATCCATCTATCCGTGTATCTATCTATCTATCTATCTGTCTACCTATTTTCCTGTCTATCTATCAGTCTATCTATTTATCTATCCATCCATCTACTTGTTTGACTATCTGTTTTATCTAACTAAAAACTATCCATTTTTGTCAACACACACACACACACACACACACACACACACACACACACACACACACACACACACACACACACACACACACACACACACACACACACACACACACACACACACACACACACACACACACACACACTCACTCACTCACTCACTCACTCACTCACTCACTCACTCACTCACTCACTCACTCACTCACTCACTCACTCACTCACTCACTCACTCACTCACTCACTCACTCACTCACTCACTCACTCACTCACTCACTCACTCACTCACTCACTCACTCACTCACTCACTCACTCACTCACTCACTCACTCACTCACTCACTCACTCACTCACTCACTCACTCTCTCTCTCTCTCTCTCTCTCTCTCTCTCTCTCTCTCTCTCTCTCTCTCTCTCTCTCTCTCTCTCTCTCTCTCTCTCTCTCTCTCTCTCTCTCTCTCTCTCTCTCTCTCTCTCTCTCTCTCTCTCTCTCTCTCTCTCTCTCTCTCTCTCTCTTTTACATTAGTCCCCACATTTAAACTTTCTTTACAGCGTCCTTTAAAATTCCCTGATTGCCAAATGCTGAATCGCCGCTTGGAGACACAGCGAACCGTAACCCTTCCTTGATATACAGCGAGGGGAAACAGTAGAGGGCGTGTCTCTGAGCCGTGTTCGAAGCTCCTCCTCGGTTTGGGGGATATCAGAGTTTTTCTTTTTTCATGTAAGAGGGGCACTGGCGTAGGGCAACAAAAAGTGCTAAAAAAAAACGAGAAAAAAAAAAAGTCCATTGAGAGTGCCAGTCCCTAAAGAGAGGTCAAAAAGGGTCATCTATAAATGGGGGATGCCTTGAAACCTCCCTCTTACAGTTCAAGTCATAGGAAGGAGGAGATACAGAAGCAGCCAAGGAGTTCTAACGTTTAACAGAAAAAGGGATGAGTGAGAATACTGGTTTACTCTTGCATTTGAGAGGTGGACAGAATGGGGGTGAGGAGTGATAGAGTGTGGAGAGAGAGCGGAAAAGAAAATGGGAGGCAGATATTAGGAGTATGGTACAAGCCAGAGAGAGTGGAATCATTAAGGGAAAAATGTCAGATATACGAAATAACGAAGGGTGTTCATATAATGGGAAAGAGATGAGAGAAAAGAGCAATGTTTTCTTCCGGATTCAACAAGACCATTGACGATATAAAGTCCACGACAGAGTAAAATCATGAGGGACAAAATGTTAAGAGTCTGAGGTGACATAATGGTATTGGTGTGATGGGGAAGACATGAGGGATAAGTGAAGTGTTTTTTCTTTCTTTTTATTTTGTTTTTTCTATTTTTTTCTTGAGGGAACGGAGCTCTGAGGGTGTTCAGTCCGAGGCAAAGTGAGAGACGTGGCAAAGCAATAAAGGTCTGAGGTAATGAATAGACATTTGCGTGGCGGGAGAGAGAGAGAGAGAGAGAGAGAGAGAGAGAGAGAGAGAGAGAGAGAGAGAGAGAGAGAGAGAGAGAGAGAGAGAGAGAGAGAGAGAGAGAGAGAGAGAGAGAGAGAGAGAGAGAGAGAGAGAGAGAGAGAGAGAGAGAGAATGGTGAATGATAAAAACTTCACGGAGAATAAAGAATAAAGAATGAGAAAAGAATGCGAGATATATGTAAACAAAAAAAAAAAAAAAGAGAGAAGGAAAACTCTTGGGAAATAGATAAACAGTAATGTGGTTGCAGAAAGAAAAAAAAAAGAGAGAGACGCCAGAGAGGAGCCAGAGGGAAAAAGGACGAAGGAGAAGGGATAAAAAATAAATAAATAAATAAATAAACTGGTGGGAAGGGAAAAAGATGAGGTAATATGGTCTGGACACACTTCCCGTTTCAGCTCATTACGTGTTTGCGTGGACACCCTGAGTTTGTAAGGCTTAGTGGATGAGAGTGGAAGGGAATGGATGGGAATGGATGGGAGTGGCTTCTTTTTTCCGCGTGAGGTGAGTCATCCCGGCAGTGGGAGTGAGGCAGAAACACGGCAGGGAGGCGAGAGAGAGAAGGAAAGTGAGTCAGGGTGCGTGGGGTCTGGTGTCGTAATAGTATCATGGAGGTGCGGGGAACACCAAGGGGCGGGGTTCGCGTGTCTCGTACGTGCAAAGAAAGACATCACCAATTATGAAGTCTTGTGTTTTTGGTGTCTTTTCCCGCTAAGCATAACACTGCGTGAGGGAAAGTGGCTGGCGGCGCTAGCAACCACTCTCAGGAATTCTGTTATGGGCTGCACTTGTGTAAAAACTTATGTGTGTTATTGAGGTGTTCAAGGCGCGCTGGCAACATTGAGAGACGTGGGAGGAGAGAGAGAGAGAGAGAGAGAGAGAGAGAGAGAGAGAGAGAGAGAGAGAGAGAGAGAGAGAGAGAGAGAGAGAGAGAGAGAGAGAGAGAGAGAGAGAGAGAGAGAGAGAGAGAGAGAGAGAGAGAGAGAGAGAGAGAGAGAGAGAGAGAGAGGCGTAGGTGGTGGATAAACACTCAATTCACAGCACACATACACACACACAAAAAAAAGACAAACACAAACACCTATGTATAGAAACACACCAAAGAAACGACACGCTAATTGATGAGACGGATGAAGCAGCGAGACAAGACGAGCACAAGGCCCCGTGTGTTCTCAATAGTGATAAGAAAACCTGCCTTGTTGACGAAGAAAATAATGAGGCAGGAGACAAGGGCGGTGGTTGTGATTACCTTGCACCTGGCGAAGGGGGAGAAAGGGAGAGGGAGGGAGAGAGGCACAGGTAAGCTCGGATGGGATCATGGGGGGTCAGGGGAGGTCAGGTGTGTGTTGCCGAGTCTCTAAACCTTCACATGGATCCTTTGAGGCTCAGTGAAGTGACGTCATCAGCTATTGATGAAGGAATACCTAAATACAGAAAAGTGACGTCACCTGAGTCTACAGAATGGACTAAGCTAAAACGATTGGTAAAGTAAAATACATCGTGGT
Organism: Scylla paramamosain; assembly: GCF_035594125.1. Lineage (NCBI taxonomy): Eukaryota > Metazoa > Arthropoda > Malacostraca > Decapoda > Portunidae > Scylla > Scylla paramamosain. The sequence goes on from NC_087185.1 coordinate 13,955,104, forward strand.
CTATAGTTAACCCTTTTGCCGCTATGATCGTCCTTCCTTAACCTTCCTAGCACTGTTAAGACTGTTTGCAGGGAGACACAGGAGAGAAGAGAAGAGAAACAGAAGTACAATCTTGCCTTATTCTACTGCAGAAATATTTACGAGAGCTTAGCACAAATATAGCAGTTATATGTATTAAATATTGAGTTATAGGTATCAAAGAAAATTTGTCCAGCAGTGTAAGGGTTGACTGCATTAAGAATGGCTGATATGGTTATCGTGTATCGCCAATACATTGTGGATTAAAATGTATGGTCATATTTGCTTTAGCTGTGGGTGAAAAATCCACCCAATTATTAATATACATGTCCCTTCTCCTATTTCTATTTGGATCAATCAGTTATCTATCCGTATATGTATTTACGAACGTTTTCCTCTCGTCCAATTTATAAGAGGAGGTTTAACTGTATTTGTTTTATGTATGGATCACTGTATTTATTTATCCATTTGTCAATATACAGGTCATTCCTCTTATTTACATCTCGATCAATGAGCTAATCTATCTACATATTTATCTATGAATGCTTCCTTCTCTTCCATTTATTTTCATTTACAAGTATGTCAAGGAAGTAATTTACCTGCCTACCTTTCTACACACGTCTATTTCCTTATTCTATTCCTTTATTATGAGACTCCTTTATCCCATCTATCTTTCTATCCATCTATATAACGCTTCATTAATCCCCTACCACTCTTTAAATCAATATGTATGTCATTTTACCTATCACTCTCTTTGCAGCTCTGTCTATATATATCCACCGATCTATTCACCTATATCAGTTCTCCCTTGTTTTGTGCATATTTCTACCCTTTTAGTTTTTATCTTGTTCACTGTTTCTTATCCAGTTTTTGTCCCCTCAGTTCTGGCCTACATGCACGCTTCTATCTGACAATATTCAGGTCAATCGTCATTCTATTTTCACCGAAGAGTATTTTAATCCCAACTAGGTTTTTCATACTTTCTCCTTGTTCTCTTTCTTATACATAGTTTTCGTCTCTTCCGTTCTGGTCTACACACACGCTTCTGTTTGTTTATCTGTCTATCTATCTATCTATATGCAAGATCCTTATTCTATTTTCACCTCCTAATACATTCAAACTTTTATTTATTATTCTATTCATGTCCCTTCTTTCTCATCCAGAGTTTTCGTTCCTTCGGTTCATCTATTTATCTATCTATCAATATGAAAGACCATCCTCAGTGTATTACCTCCTACAAGTATATTTATCCCAACCATTTTTTTTTTTTTTACATTCCTTCCTTCTTATCCAGACCTTTCGTCCCTTTGCTTCTATCTATCTATCTATCCATCTATATATAATGCAAGACCATCCTGTCTATTTCCTCCTGCAAGTATATTTATCCCAGTTTTTGTTTTTATCTTTTCCTTTCTTTCTATTTTCATATTCCTTCCTTCTCATCCTGCAGTCTTCGTTCTCGTTTCTCCCTTCCGGGTTCGTCTCTCGCCAGCTTTAAAACTTCACCACAAGACCTGCCCACCAATTACCGTAATTAAAACACTGTCATTAGCCCCAGGGTCAATATAAAAGTTAATTAAGTTTCCATGCGGTTCGATGACGTGACTCTGTTTTAGGGAGGGAGTAAATTGGAGCAGATGTTATATTTGTTCTAATCGATAGAGGAGTTGCGTCAAATGTCTATGTTAAGTGCTAATTATTAGTGTGTGTGTGTGTGTGTGTGTGTGTGTGTGTGTGTGTGTGTGTGTGTGTGTGTGTGTGTGTGTGTGTGTGTGTGTGTGTGTGTGTGTGTGTGTGTGTGTGTGTGTGTGTTTTCTTTGTTATTAATTTTTTGTTTTCTGTAAGACTCGTGGCTGTTATTTTCTCTGTCTTTTTTTGTTTTGTTTTGTTTAATACTAGTGACTGTCTGAAAATGTTATCTATAATTTGTTATTTTGTTATTCATAATTTGTCTTTTTTTAATTATTTATTTTTTTTTTAGACTCGTAACCGCGTATTCCGTTTTCTTTACTGTTTGTGTCACGCGAATTATTTTCTGTCACGTTTCCTTTTTTACCAATTGTGTGTCGCGTCTTATTTTTGGATTCGTGAGTTTGTGTGGCGCTCCCTTTATTCTCTGAGACCATTCCCCCCACCATCCCCGTTTTCTTTTGCGTTTTCTTTGATCTTTTTGACATCTGTGGGGTTTGAGTCGTGTTTTCACTTCTTTTAACTCGCTTTTGTTTTTGTGACGAGTGTGTTGCTCCATTTATTCTCCGAGCCCCAGTCCAACCTATATTTTACTTTGTTTTTTTCTTTATTTTATTTTATTTTATTTATTTATTTTTTATTTCTTTTAGCATCTGTGAGTTTGTGCCGTGTTTCCATTTATTTTAAGACTCATTTGTTTTTCTTTCTTTTTTTTTAGCTGGTGTTTTCTGTTTACTTTTTTTTGTTTGTGAATTGTGAAAGTTCGTGTGGAGTTTTCATTTTTTTCTTAGCCTGTAAGTTTGTGTTTGTTTACTTTATCATATGTGAAACTGTTGATTCCTGTTTTCTTTTCATTTTAAGTTGTTTGTGTGTCGTTTCCTTTACTATTTGTGTAACTGTGTGTTCGTGTCTAGTTTTCATTTTCTTTTCCTTTTCTTAACCTGTACGTTTGTATGTCACCTGTATTTTTGAATGCATTTTATAGGTGAAACTGTGAATTATCGCCGAATTTTATTTATTCATCTATTTACTTTCTTTTTCATAACCTTTCAGTCTGTGTGTCAAGTTTACTGTATTAATAGAGAAACTGTAAATTATCGCCAAGTTTTTTTTATTTATCTATTTTATTCATAACCTGTCAGTTCATGTGTCACGTTGTTCGTGTTGGGTTTTCATTTTCATTTCTCTTTCTTATCCAGTAAATTTGTATGCCACGTCTATTTTTTTTCGTGAAAGTGCAACCTCATGTCTAGTTTTATTATTCTTTTTTCATACATTTCTTTTCTTTTCTTAATCTACAAGTTTGTGGGTGGGAATTTTCCTCACTGTTTGAAATCCGCTGCATTTTCTTGATTATTTCCGAAAAAAAAAAAAAAAAAAAAGTCGAGCATTTAATAATGTAAAGTTCTTAGCGAGGCGCAGAAATGGAGTTGATGCGATAAAGAAGGAAGGAGAAGGAAGAATAATAGTAATAAAAAAAAAGATAAAAAAATACTCTCATATAGGGAAATAATTAAATAAAGCGACAAAAAAACATAAGAAAAAAAAAAAAGGGCTGAAGTAAGGAAATAAAAGGAGGAAAAAAAATGAAGTAAAGAAACAGGAAGAAAATAGAGATAAACAAAAGGTAATGAAAATAACTAAAGTAAAGAAAGGGAAGGAAAAAAAGTAAGGAAATATAAACATAAGGAGAGGAAAAACAAGTCTGAAATAAGGAAGCAGGAAGAAAATAAACACAAACAAAATAAAAAAAAATAAATAACACTAGTAAAGAAGCAGGAAGGAAGAAAATGGACATGAACATAATAGAAAAAAATAATTAAAGAAAAAAATATGACAAGCAAAAAGGAATGAAGTAGAAAAGCAGGAACGGAGGAAAATAAAGAAAAAACAACTCAACGAAATAAGAACTGAAGCAAACAAGGGGAAGGAAGAAAATAAGGAAACATAATCCTAAGGAAAGGAAAACAATTAAAGTAATGAAGAGGAATGAAGAAAATAGAGACAGAAACATTAAAAAAACAAAAACAACTGAAGTAAAGAAGGAAAAAGGAAGGAAAATCAAAGAAGCAAACATTAATGAAGTGGAGAAGCAGGAAGAGAGGAAAATAAAGAGGGAGAAAAAATAACTCCAAGAAACAAGAAGAAAATAAGATAAATCAAGAATAAGAACAAAACACACTGATGTAAGGAAGTAAGAAAGGAAGTCTTCAAAAAATCATACTGTGACATTTTGCATCTCAGAACTGCTTTACCAGAGAGAGAGAGAGAGAGAGAGAGAGAGAGAGAGAGAGAGAGAGAGAGAGAGAGAGAGAGAGAGAGAGAGAGAGAGAGAGAGAGAGAGAGAGAGAGTCTGAATTAATACAAGGCTCTCTGTAACATCAAAGGGGCAGTTATTCACCGTGTCCTGTATTTTTCGTTTTCATACAGTCTTCCTTATTACTTGGAGGAAATCGTTACCTTCCCCGTAAGTGAATCAATGAAGGGCGAAGAAAGGTCGTTCGTATCCTCTCTCTCTCTCTCTCTCTCTCTCTCTCTCTCTCTCTCTCTCTCTCTCTCTCTCTCTCTCTCTCTCTCTCTCTCTCTCTCATCCCTTACTGTTCTATTCACATCAATAAATATTCAAATCCTGGTCTATACTTCCCAGTAATTGCATTTATTCTGGCAATAAAAAAACTTCATGGTAAATATTCCGGCGCATGATTGATTCCGGGAAAATATTTGACGATGCGTATATAAAGCTGAGGGAAAGAAATAAGGTTATATCACCTGTATTATCAGATTTCTTTACCTGTCTTATTGTCCGGTAATTAGTGGAGGAAATTTTTCCATCGAAATTTACTGATTTTTAACACTATTATTGTGCTGGGGTCTCATAAATATTTTTGCAACGTAAAAAATTCACAATTAACCTTCTGTATTGTCTCCTTTGTCTCCGTGCGATCCTTTCTTAAGTGGCAGGAAGGCTGGCAGAGGGCGACCATAGCAGTAAGAGTTATTAATATTCTCGTACCTCATTTGCCCTTCTACTTTCTCTCACCCTAAATATGTCCAACTCTCTAATGAAAGAGTTTATCAGTATTCTCAATCAATCATCCCTTTTCTGGTAAACTCTGTACCTGCCTCTGTATTTCTTTCTACCTATGACTTTAACTCTATCAAAAGAGAAGTTTCAAGATGGTCTATTTTTTTTTTCTTTATAATGGTTTCTGATTCTGTTTGGGGACTGGCACCTCAGTGGGCCCTTTTTTTTTTACTGTAATTTTGTTGCCCTTGGCCGGTGCCCTCGTACATGAAAAAGAAAAAAATCTTTCATTGTAATATTCAATTCACGACACTAAAGAATCACTGTACAAAATCTCCTCAGGAACCATCAGAAAGAAGAGCGATAAAAACAATATATTTTCCATTGTCAAGCCAGTGTAATGCTTAGATATGGCTGCTGAACAAGAGACGTACCTCAAGAGTTGTTTGTGAGTAATGGCAGATGTGTCAGCAGCAGTGAAAAGGTTAATATCATATAACAATACGTCTTGTCTTACGTTGTATTGTCAAACTAGCATTATTGTTCTTTTAGGTAGGAGGGGCACCGGTCAAGGGCAACAAAATTAAAGGCCCACTGAGGTGCCACATCCCAAAGACCCAGAAACGACCGTCAAAAATTAGAGAATAAGTGTCTTGAAACCTTCCTCCTGAAAGCGTTTAAGTGATAGGAAGGAGGAAATACAGAAGCAGGCAGGGAAATCCAGAATTTACCAGAAAAGGGAATAAATGACTGAGGATAATGGTTAACTCTTACATTTGAGAGATGGACAGAACAGAGGTGAGAGAAAGTAGTCTTGTATTATCCTGTATACTCAAACTAACATAATAGATACATCCTGTCTTATCCTGTATACTCAAATTAGCATAATACATACGTCTTGTCTTATCCTGTATACTCAAACTAGCATAAAACATATGTCTTGTTTCATCATGTATACTCAAACTAGCATAATACATACGTGTTGTCTTACCCTGTATACTCAAACTAACATTTATAAAGCAAACATGAAAGTAAATGGCATTAAAGATAAAAAAATAATAAAAAATCAAATATATTTAGGAATCATTATCAATAAAATAGGATTAATCTTATTGAAGCTTCCTTTGCCTTATTGAAGCTCCCTTTGTGTTTTCACTGATTTTCCTTCAGGCTTCAATGATGGAGAGATAAAAATAGTAGATCTAAATATTAAACAAAGTCACGTGACATTTAGAATCTATCTATAGAGACGACCTTTTTTCATTTATTATTTACGGATAATCGATTTTCGTTTCTTTTTATAGCCACAGTATAAATTTACCCAGCCATTCTCTCTCTCTCTCTCTCTCTCTCTCTCTCTCTCTCTCTCTCTCTCTCTCTCTCTCTCTCTCTCTCTCTCTCTCTCTCTCTCTACATCTCTCGACATCTTTCATCACCAAATTATTATAAGAAGATTTGCATGTTTATTACTTATTGGGAGTACAAACTAACATTCTCTCTCTCTCTCTCTCTCTCTCTCTCTCTCTCTCTCTCTCTCTCTCTCTCTCTCTCTCTCTCTCTCTCTCTCATTTCCTCCATTATCACTTTAACTTTTCTCTTTTTCTCCATTATTTGTCTTGAGTTTCTGCTTTCTTCGCTCATTTCCCAAGTGTCTCTTATTATTATCTTCTATATCATGGCCAGCGGGGATGCTTGTCTTCCTGGATCAGGCGGCGATCTCGTCCTCTCACCCACCGCGCTCCTCCATTCACAGTAAATTGGGTCATGTTCTTCCGGAGCTCCTTCACGCTTATTGGTTGACATTGCCCCACTTCCCGGTCCTCTGTGCGATGATTGGCTAGCGCATTTGTCGCATCCACTTTATGGTCGAGGATAACAGTGTGTGATATAAAACGTGGTATTTTCTTTGTGGATCATAAAAACGGTGATATCTTTTTATGTTTTCGCTAGTTTGCAATCAGGGCGTGGCGCGGCCATTTCCGGTTGTATGGAGCAGGCATGTAAGCGTACGGATATACGCAATCACACGTGCGTACGAGAGAGAGAGAGAGAGAGAGAGAGAGAGAGAGAGAGAGAGAGAGAGAGAGAGAGAGAGAGAGAGAGAGAGAGAGAGAGAGAGAGAGAGAGAGAGAGAGTTTCTAAAATAGTTTGTACTCCCAATAAGTAATTAACATGCAAATCTTCTTATAATAATTTAGTTATGAAAGATTTCGAGAGAGAGAGAGAGAGAGAGAGAGAGAGAGAGAGAGAGAGAGAGAGAGAGAGAGAGAGAGAGAGAGAGAGAGAGAGAGAGAGAGAGAGAGAGAGAGAGACGGAAAGGGGAGGTAGGACAGGATTGCCAGCCTTCCGCTTCTGCAGGGTCACGCCTCCGTACCTTCCCTGCCAGGTGAACACAGGTGGCGGGATGGAGGCACGGGGAACACACTGCATGGTTTCCTTTAATGAGAATACTCTGCCACAGTTCACGGAATGACAGTTTTGCTGGGCTGCTGGTTCATTAAAAACTGCTCCTGTCACCACCATAATACGGGTTTTACTGAGTCAGGGCATGATGATGATGATGGTATAATAATAATAATAATAATAATAATAATAATAATAATAATAATAATAATAATAATAATAATAATAATAATAATAATTTATGCAATACCTCTTCCACTTCGGTACCTTCAAAACTATATTCCTTTCCACACATTATCATTACTGTCCATTAAATTTCGATAATTGACAGTATAGACGTATATTTTTGAAAGCAACCAATAGAAAAAGCAGCTTGTCAACACGCTACTCGTCACACCACCAATGGGAAGCCAATGACACTACACCAATGTGCATCACCCATTACAGCAGCGCCAGCAGTCACCAACCACTATTCATATTTCATTAGCCAATCACTTCTATCCAATTCCTTCTACATGAACTCGTCTGTCAATCCTAAACTTCTAAGGATTCCTCATCATTATCACTGGAACTTCCACCACCATCACCACCTCCACCACCACCACCACCACTATCATCTTCCTCTACAAACTCTCAACAGGATAAACCATTCTTTAACTTTTCTTTCCTTCTCCATTCTTCTTTCCTTTTCGACTTTCGGCTCTTTTTTTCAGTCTATGTTGCTTTTAGCCAGATCCCTCTTACATAAAAAAATAAATAAATAAATAAGAGCAAGAGTGACGATTGGAGGGCTTAAGACGGTACTATACTGCTCTGGTTTAACCCTTTCATTATTACTTGGCTTATCTTTCCATAATTACTAACCACTCTTGAGATATCTTTTATTGTTCTACAACCACCTACAAAACCTGCACTGGCCAGAAATTGCAAAATCTATTCTTTTCATCACTTCCTTTCTTGCAGACGCTCGTAAAGATTCCACATCTTGCGTTTTAGTGATGGGAATTCTTGCATACCGCTGTGAAAGGGTTAAAAAGTCTTGGCGGAAAACATATGAATCGAGTCACCAAACTTTCATCTTTTCTCACACACTAAATTTTTACTCGGTTCCTTTCTCCACGCAAGGAAAATAATCATAGTCACAGTGTCAGTCACAGTCACATAGTCACAGTTACAGTCAGATAGTGTCTGGCATGGAGGCGTACATTCCTCACTTTTTTCCCGTCCTAAACCTTCTAAACCTTGGTTTAACACAGCTTGTTCTCGTGCTATACATGATAGAGAGGTGGCCCACAAAAGGTACTTAAGCCTTCCATCACCAGAATCTCATGCACTTTATATTTCTGCTCGGAACCATGCCAAGTCTGTTCTCCAATTAGCCAAAAACTCCTTCATTAACAGAAAATGTCAAAACCTTTCAAGATCTAACTCCCCTCGTGATTTCTGGCATCTAGCCAAAAATATCTCCAATAACTTTGCTTCTTCTTCTTTCCCTCCTCTATTTCAACCAGATGGCACCACTGCTATCACATCTATTTCTAAAGCTGAACTCTTCGCTCAAACCTTTGCTAAAAACTCTACCTTGGACGATTCTGGGCTTGTTGCTCCCTCTCCTCCACCCTCTGACTACTTCGTGCCACGTATTAAAATTCTTCGCAATGATGTTTTCCATGCCCTCGCTGGCCTAAACCCTCGGAAGGCTTATGGACCTGATGGGGTCCCTCCTATTGTTCTCCGAAACTGTGCCTCCGTGCTTGCACCTTGCCTAGTCAAACTCTTTCAGCTCTGTCTGTCAACATCTACCTTTCCTTCTTGCTGGAAGTTTGCCTACATTCAACCTGTTCCTAAAAAGGGTGACCGTTCTAATCCCTCAAACTACCGTCCTATTGCTTTAATTTCCTGCCTATCTAAAGTTTTTGAATCTATCCTCGACAGGAAGATTCTTAAACATCTATCACTTCACAACCTTCTATCTGATCGCCAATATGGGTTCCGTCAAGGCCGCTCTACTGGTGATCTGGCTTTCCTTACTGAGTCTTGGTCATCGTCTTTTAGAGATTTTGGTGAAACTTTTGCTGTTGCCTTGGACATATCAAAAGCTTTTGATAGAGTCTGGCACAAAGCTTTGATTTCCAAACTACCCTCCTACGGTTTCTATCCTTCTCTCTGTAACTTCATCTCAAGTTTCCTTTCTGACCGTTCTATTGCTGCTGTGGTAGACGGTCACCGTTCTTCTCCTAAATCTATTAACAGTGGTGTTCCTCAGGGTTCTGTCCTGTCACCCACTCTCTTCTTATTATTCATTAATGATCTTCTAAACCAAACTTCTTGTCCTATCCACTCCTACGCTGATGATACCACCCTGCACTTTTCCACGTCTTTTCATAGACGTCCAACCCTTCAGGAGGTAAACATATCACGCAGGGAAGCCACAGAACGCTTGACTTCTGATCTTTCTAAAATTTCTGATTGGGGCAGAGCAAACTTGGTATTGTTCAATGCCTCAAAAACTCAATTCCTCCATCTATCAACTCGACACAATCTTCCAGACAACTATCCCCTCTTCTTCAATGACACTCAACTGTCCCCCTCTTCTACACTGAACATCCTCGGTCTGTCCTTTGCTTATAATCTGAACTGGAAACTTCACATCTCATCTCTAGCTAAAACAGCTTCTATGAAGTTAGGTGTTCTGAGACGTCTCCGCCAGTTTTTCTCACTCCCCCAGCTGCTAACTCTGTACAAGGGCCTTATCCGTCCATGTATGGAGTATGCTTCACATATCTCACTCATACTGCTCTTCTAGACAGGGTAGAATCAAAAGCTTTTCGTTTCATCAACTCCTCTCCTCTAACTGAGTGTCTTCAGCCTCTCTCTCACCACTGCAATATTGCATATCTAGCTGTCTTCTACCGCTATTTTCATGCTAACTGCTCTTCTGATCTTGCTAACTGCATGCCTCCCCTCCTTCCACGGCCTCGCTGCACAAGACTTTCTTCTTTCTCTCACCCCTATTCTGTCCACCTCTCTAACGCAAGAGTTAACCAATATTCTCAATCATTCATCCCTTTCTCTGGTAAACTCTGGAACTCCCTGCCTCTTTCTGTATTTTCACCTTCCTATGACTTGAATTCCTTCAAGAGGGAGGTTTCAAGACAATTATTCATCAATTTTTTACCACTGCTTTGACCCTTTTATGGGACTGGCATTTCAGTGGGCATTTTTTTTTTTTTATTAGATTTTTGTTGCCCTTGGCCAGTGTCCTTCCTACATAAAAAAAAAAAAAAAAAACATTGAAACCTGAGCACACACGACACTCCTGAAGGTTATAATGTAATTCACAAAACCAAGACATTCCTAAAGGTTATAATGTAATTCACAAAACCACGACATTCCTGAAGGTTATAATGTAATTCACAAAGCCACGTCCATTGAGTAGTGTGATGCCTGGCTTAGACAAACTGCACGATGCTCCATCTTAAGAACCTGAGTGGCGTCGCTGCACCTTACCTAGTCGATCTACTGATAATTAAAATACGCAAAGCTTTTCACCATGACAAAACAGTTCTCATTTTAACCCTTCCAGAGCTACAGACGGTGGCCCACGAGAATCACTTTCCACCAGGGGCCGATGGGACTAAGAGTGTGAATGACGTGTGTGTATGTGTGTTTGTGTGTGTGTGGTTCTTTGTCTGGGCCACAACGTATGAAATTACCGATCTAGTGTATAGACAGATAGTACTGCAGACAATTTCAGGTGTCATAAATTCGCTCGTTACTAATCAGAACGGAGTTAACAGAGTTCAATATTAGCGAATGACTAGCTAGAGATGATTTTTTTAACGTCCTCACCAGAGTCAATACAATCTTAGACATAAAGGAATCTAATAATGGAATCCGGAATAAAACCGAAGTATCGTAGTGCTGAAAGGGTTAAGAGAAGAGTATTTCATCTTCAAACACGACTATTCGGCTTCCTTCTCCTTCTTTCCTCCTTTTCACCCTTATCTTGGTTGTTGGCACGTCAGAGGCACAGGTAATAAGATGAAGTCACCCCCCTCCACCTCCCCAAGCACTTCCACACCGAGACTTTCTTCATCAAGTGCCAATCCGATCTTCCAGTTCGTCCCATTCCTTCCCTGACTCAGTACTCGTTCCCAGACTTTTCTTTTTTTCCTTTTTTTCGTATATGACAAATCATTCGTATTTTCTCGGTATTTCCCGCATCCTGGTGGCAATTTGTGAGAGAGAGAGAGAGAGAGAGAGAGAGAGAGAGAGAGAGAGAGAGAGAGAGAGAGAGAGAGAGAGAGAGAGAGAGAGAGAGAGAGAGAGAGAGAGAGAGAGAGAGAGAGAGAGAGAGAATTGTAGTAACACAGTCGATTCGTTACTAGAAGCAATATGGGGAACGCATATGGCAGAATATCTATTAGAAAGAAATTGTTGACATTAGTTGAATTTGGCATCAGAGGAACTTTAAGGCGGAGAAAAATTAAGGCAGAAGATAAGCATGTTAATTTTTCTCCTTTTTTTTTTTTTTTTTTAAGGGGGGAGTTTCGGTTTCCTTTAATCAGAAAATTTGCGAGCCAAGTTAACGAAGTCACAAGTTTGCGGTTGGCTGGTGCTGACCCATTAAAACTTGGTGCTGCAAAATGTTGTTTATGGGAAAGTTTATTGGGTTAGGCAACACCGGTGTCCCCTGCACGTGTGTTTACATTCTCTCTCTCTCTCTCTCTCTCTCTCTCTCTCTCTCTCTCTCTCTCTCTCTCTCTCTCTCTCTCTCTCTCCCTCAACAAAAAAATTCATTACATGTATTTCGAGGCAGTTCTTATTCTCTTAACACCTGCTGCTTTTTTTTTTTTTTTTTTTGCTAGCCTTCTTCATATCTTTCATTTCTTCTTCCTTGCTTCTTTTGTTAAACGTCTTATTTTTTTTTTTTCACATTATATCCTGAATCTTCTTGTGGCTCCCTACGCCTTTGTCTGTTATCGTCATGTTCACTATCATCTTGCTCACTAGTCTGTTGCAGTCTCACGTACAGTTCTTTCCACTGAAGGAGGGATGGAAAATTTAGTTTTTAAAAGTGCCTGGACATTCCTCTTTTTGAAACTGCTGAAGTCGTGAGAAGCAGGAAAAAGATAAGCAACAGGAGAGTTCCAGACTTTAATGTGAAAGGAGTGGAAGACTGAAGATAAAGATATTGGTTAAGTATTTAATTTACGATAGTGAACAGAATAGGAGTGGTTACTTTTCTGTAATAATAAAAAAAAAAAACAATAGAAATGAAAATAAAAAGAGGGAGGAGGGAAAAGGAAACTGGAGGCAAAATTCCAGCAAGAGAGAGAAGTGAAAGTGAACAGACAGAAACGTATCAGAAAAGGAGCGAGCAAAGAAGCACAGTAGCTGAGAGCAGTACTCCATCAGGGCCATAAACATTCAGGGGATTAAGGCTGCACAGGACACAGAAAACATCATTGCAAGTAACGTCAATAACAGGCGGACTGTAGTTAGAGGGTGGTGATAAAGAGGAACAAGCACAGAATCATTGAGTGTGGTCAGCAAAGATTTATAAGAGACCACCTTTAGAGACAGAAGAGGTGTCAGTGGAGCCATCGGGATGAAATACGTGGAAGGAGAAGATGAAGAAGAAAAATGGGCTAAGATATTTTTGGCTAAATGTCAGGAGTCACGAGAATACGAACCGGCTGGATCTTGATTTTTCTTACTGATCAAAGATTCTGGCAAATAAAACCACAGATCTGGCATCATTTCGGCCAGAAGTGTAAAGGCCATTAGTGTTTTAAGATGAAGGATTAGAATCAGCCGCCTCTCTCTCTCTCTCTCTCTCTCTCTCTCTCTCTCTCTCTCTCTCTCTCTCTCTCTCTCTCTCTCTCTCTCTCTCTCTCTGTCTCTCTAGGACAGCGTGGGAGCAGGCTTTTCAAAACGATAAATGTAATAAAAATGTCAAGGGCAAACTTTGAAAGAGAAAGACAAACATGCAATGAAACAACAGTAAACAAGAAACTAAAGAGTAAAAATTATAAGAAATAATGCAGTTGATTTATTTCTTTGGCGTTAGATTGCATTGATATCCCCCCTCCCCCCTTTCTCTCTCTCTCTCTCTCTCTCTCTCTCTCTCTCTCTCTCTCTCTCTCTCTCTCTCTCTCTCTCTCTCTCTCTCTCTCTCTCTCTCTCTCTCTGTTGTCTCACTTTCCGTGGGTCCCATCATGACTATCTCTTCCATCTCCTCCTCTTCTTTCTCCTCCTCCTCCTCCTCCTCCTCCTCCTCCTCCTCCTCCTCCTCCTCCCTCCCAGCCTCAATCTCTCCCCTCGTAAGGAAGCGGGAGCGGAAATGGCACACAATGATGGCCCTGACACGACCCTTCACCCTGCCGCGCCCCTCACGCCCCTCGCATCACACGATAACTACAGAGGAGGACAAGGTGATGGAACATAAGGGAACATAAACAAAGAACAAAGTATAGCAGATCTCTTGGTTCTTTTGGCGGAAGAGGAGAAGCAGGAGGAGGAAGAGGATGAGGAGGAGGAGAAAAAGGTAAAGGAAGAGTGGGAGGGGCAGGAGAGGAGAGCAAAACAGGGCATAGAAGAGACGTACGGCAGGTGATGAGACAAACGAAGGAGAGGTGGAAGGAGGCACATAAAGGAGGATACAGGAGAGTGAAGAAGAAATGGCATTAAATAATACACATGGAACGGAAAAAGGAAAGAATGGAAGAGAAAAAAATATATAAAAAAAGAAAAAATATAAGTAAACAACAAAAATGTAAAAATGACTCGACTGCAATTGACATATATTATGCATGGATACAAAACCATTCTCTCTCTCTCTCTCTCTCTCTCTCTCTCTCTCTCTCTCTCTCTCTCTCTCTCTCTCTCTCTCTCTCTCTCTCTCTCTCTCTCTCTCTCT
>NC_087185.1:13974163-13991663 GCF_035594125.1 Scylla paramamosain
AAAAAATAAATAAATAAATAAATAAATAAAAAAAATAAAAAATAAATAAATAAACAACTCAACACACTCTGAAACCCTTTAACAAATCAATAAGTGAGCCAATAACGATAATGCAGCAGTCAAAGCTGGAATGGAGACACTCAGGTTCCTTTCACGTCCAGTCTCCCCCTGGGCCTGAAACACAAGAGGGCGGGGTGGAGGGGGGCGCCGTGGCTGCAAGCAAAGGTAAATCATCATGTTGTCTGGACGAGTGCGACTGCTGCTCACAAACTGCAAACCTTCGTCCTGGTAAAGTTTTGCCGTCTGAGAGAGAGAGAGAGAGAGAGAGAGAGAGAGAGAGAGAGAGAGAGAGAGAGAGAGAGAGAGAGAGAGAGAGAGAGAGAGAGAGAGAGAGAGAGAGAGAGAGAGAGAGAGAGAGAGAGAAACTATATAGAATGAAAATACAAAAAAAAGGAGGAAATGGAGTAGTAGTAGTAGTAGTAGTAGTAGTAGTAGTAGTAGTAGTAGTAGTAGTAGTAGTAGTAGTAGTAGTAGTAGTAGTAGTAGGAGCATTAGTAACAGTGATAGTAGCATCCTCCCGCCAGGCCAGAGGTAGCAGGGAAGCAGGGGAAGAATATTGCGTCGCCAGTGCCTGAGGGCGATTGGTGAATATTCTGCCTTACGGGACCGAGTGAGGTGTGTCGTGAGGTGAGCAAGGGAACCGTGGCCTGGCGGTGGCGGGAGGTGCGGGAGTGAGAGAAGTGCGGCGCTGGTGGAAGTGGCGTGGAATGGAGCTGGGTGGAAGAGGTGGAAGGGAAGCACGGGCGTGGAATTTGCGTTGATGGTGTGAAACGTGGAGGCGTAGGTAGGCAGTGCGGCGTCAGATCTGTCTCTCGGCTGCTGCACAAACGCCGCCAGACAAGCGTAAAGAAAGAGAGAAAAAAAATAGATGAAATAAATTAGTTTCATCGTCAGAGTGACACGATGCAAGACTCTTACCGAACTCTTTTCCGGGGTTGGACTCGACGCCTAAAATGAAAGAAAATAAAAGCATTAGTAAAGGTTTCGGGAAGTCCAACCACCTGGATTTTTCGTGGCGGTTTTCTTTCCAACCACAAACAAAAATCCTTGCGTCTTGCGGATAGATTTCTTTTTTTCTTTCCAGATGAAATCCTAAAGAAAAACATTTAAGTCAAGAAAGTAACATTAAACAGAAGACAATGGTGAAGGATCTGTTGTTTTTCGATCTATTGGGTCGACAAAACCGCTGTGTGTGTGTGTGTGTGTGTGTGTGTGTGTGTGTGTGTGTGTGTGTGTGTGTGTGTGTGTGTGTGTGTGTGTGTGTGTGTGTGTGTGTGTGTGTGTGTATGCGATTAACGATGATAAACGACATGGAATTCCGACGCGATGACAGTGAGCTGAAATAAAAGATCTAATTATAGTGAATGCGCCTTTTGGTGTAAACACGAACACGCGGATATGCAGTTCGATAAAAATTCTCTCTCTCTCTCTCTCTCTCTCTCTCTCTCTCTCTCTCTCTCTCTCTCTCTCTCTCTCTCTCTCTCTCTCTCTCTCTCAGGTCTTCCCTCGTTGGCTGTTTCTCCGCCTCCTCTCATCTCCAGCATACAACTGAAAATCTACCTCGTGTCCCCTCCCCCTCCCCTCCCTCTCCCTCTCCTTTCTTGACACCTACCGTCTCCACTTTCTCTGTGGTCGGGGACTTGGGCATTGGCGCCTCCTCCTCCCCCACCGTCGATACCCGAGACCGAAGCCCCGACAGTTTCCGTATTACTCGAAGCATCGTGTCGGAGTACGGGGTTCAGGGCGTGGCGTGGCGCGGGGCTCGGCGCTCCTTCCGTTGTGCTGATAACAGAGGGGGTGGCTTGGGGGGAGGGAAGGGAAGGGGAAGTGGTCGATGTGGAGGTGGTAGAAAGCGTCCCTTTGTCACACAGGCGTTGTGAGTTCCTTGGTTGATTCAGGTCCTTGGTCGGGGGCGGCAGAGCGGCGGCGCTGGGATGGCGGGCGGCAGCGGGCCTCGCGGGCGTGGGAGAGTCAGGGACGGATATGCAGTAAGCACATAGGAGCAGAGTCTTCCGGGTCCTCCGTCAAAATCATTAACGACTATAAAAAAAAGAAGAAAAAAAAAAAAGGCAAGTCGCTACCTCGATCACCGGTGCGAGATAAGCTGGAGGCCTCAGGTGGCGGCGCGGCGGCGGCGGTGGCGTGAGTGCTGGGCGGAGTCTATCTTAAAGGGGCGTGGTCTCTCCAATAGAAGCAGGGGTGGTGGCTCCCTTGCCAGGCGGGGACGGGTTCCTCGCCCCTGTTGCCCTGATGACACACGCACACGCACGCACACACACGCGCCTCGCCTGCCGACCCTGCTGCTCCTCCCCACCACTGATGTTTACGCCATACTGCGCCCCCGGTGGCCGCCACGACCCTGCCTCGCGCCCTCCACTCGGCCTGCCACTCGTGCTAGGCCTCCTGGCTCTTCACATCTTGATACATTTTTTTCCCGGTCTATAAATACGCCACCAGTTCGATTCCCAGGTCAGGCTGTCACCAGTGTTCACAGCGGGGAACGTTCCTGTGCCGCCCAGCTGGGAGTGTCAGGCACGCAACACACCGTCACACTACACCATTGTTACTTGTTATAGCCAATCACTGCCTGATTCACTTCATATCAGTAATAGTTAATGCATTCCTGTAAGGAATTAAGTAACACATGTATGTTGAAACACAATCATCGTTTGTATGAGATACTTTTTTTTATTTATTTTTTATTAAAGGTACACAGGGTAGGAAAGCTGACTGTTGCTGTACCTATGAAGTCTCTCTCTCTCTCTCTCTCTCTCTCTCTCTCTCTCTCTCTCTCTCTCTCTCTCTCTCTCTCTCTCTCTCTCTCTCTCAGTGCACTGTCACACTAGCTGCTCTCTCTGGTAAATGAAAATATGACGGGAATGGCGATGTTCACGATATCACTGCGGTGTATGAAGCTCGTCTTGATGCAACCTGATGATTCACGTGGCGATCGATAGGTTTCTCTTTCGATCGGATGAAATATGCAAGTCTTGTTAACTGAACGAATATACGAAGAGGTGGAAACGAGAGAGAGAGAGAGAGAGAGAGAGAGAGAGAGAGAGAGAGAGAGAGAGAGAGAGAGAGAGAGAGAGAGAGAGAGATTTTAAAGGTCAGGGAAGCAAGCACGGCGGCCAACACACCACCACCACCACCTCCCAGTCAACAGCGCTGGCACCCCAAACACAGCAGATTATATCCACACAGGCCCACGTATTGTCAGTGCCGCTGCGAGCCCCTTTCACTGCGCTTTTTGGCACCAGTAAATCATTGACTTATCGCCACACACACACACACACACACACACACACACACACACACACACACACACACACACATACACACACAATTTATTTTTGCAACTCTTCAGGATGAGTTGAGTTCTCTCCTGCCCTTCATGATGCATTAAGATGATACATATGCGTGCTTGCGAATCCAGCGTCACATTGTTTACTAAAAGCTTACCAATGAAGTCCACACAGTTTCCTCATGCAATGCCCAAGCGATTCTTTGTAATTTTTCCAAATAGATAATCAATGAACTGTACTTGTTAGTATATAAATGAAAAATAATTGTCTAAAACGATACGATCAATGGTGACTGAAATCCTCAAACAGATTCATTTTCGTAATACACAAGAAGACATTACATTTCACATCACGTTTTCTCTTTTACTTTGCTTTCTCAACTTGACCTCATTAGAATTTTATGAACAATCCTGCCCCTTCCAGCTTAAAAGAAAAGTAGCCTTCCTCAAACAGTTTTCTTTCGTTATACACAACTGAACGTTACATTTCACGTCACGTTTTCTCTTTTACTTTGCTGTCTCAACTTGACCCCCACTAAAATTTTATGAAGAATCCCGCCCTTTATAACTAAAAAAAAAGAAACTTTGACAATAAAACAAAAACTAAAGAAGAAGAAAATCCCCCCCCAAAAAAAAAATTGTCTTGCCCTTGTCTTCACTGCGCACCCTCTAAATTCTACAATATTCATAATTCCAAACACACACACACACGCACACACAACGGACTTTCCTAACACAATCAAAAGCATCAAAATTCACCGCAACTATTCTCGTCAGCTCCATTTCTTTCTCCCTCCCCACACCACAACTTTATTTCAACAACGTCCTCCTACAAAAATTCTACGACAACACAAAACACCCGAGACGCATACCCGAAAATAATAACAATAAAAAAATCACCATGTGTGTTTCTCTTCACCTCCATTTCTCCTCACCATCTTAACGTTCTCCTTCACATCACGCTCCTTCGTATGAACCATTTTTCATTTCCCTTCCGATAACATCACGACTCATCTTTCTAGGGCGAAGGGGAAGGAAAGGGAGGAGAAAGGCCCCACTAACACACTAACATTGGCACTGTGGGTCTCTCGCCGTCTTTTTATTACCAAAGAAAAGGAGGGAGGGGGAGGGGGAGGGGGAGGGGAGAGGAAGAGGGAGAGGCCCACACGAAGCCTTAGAACAGACGGTGACATGAAAACAGGAAGATCAAGAGAAGTTAACTAGAAGACGAGAGACAGAGGGAGGAGGAGGAGGAGGAGGAGGAGGAGGAGGAGGAGGAGGAGGAGGAGGAGGAGGAGGTAGCGGAAAAAGGGAAGAGCAGTAAGGAAAGACAGGACATGATATAAAAAATGGCGTCATGGTTATCTATTTTTTTCCCTCCTAGTACTCATGAATGTCAAAATGAATCATGTTTTATCTATTTTTTTCCTCAAACCTTTCATCCTACAGCCGGTGCTTCCTCAATTATCACTACATTCTCTCTCTCTCTCTCTCTCTCTCTCTCTCTCTCTCTCTCTCTCTCTCTCTCTCTCTCTCTCTCTCTCTCTCTCTCTCTCTCTCTCTCTCTCTCTCTCTCTCTCTCTCTCTCTCTCTCTCTCTCTCTCTCTTTGCTGGTCAAGAGAGAGAGCGTCCCTACTGAGCGCCCCAAGGTATACTATTATAGATCCTAATGTGAGGGAAGTTAAGGGTGAAATTAGCTGATTTCCTGAAGGTCCTTGAGTCTGTGATAGTCTGTGATCAAATGGAATCATCAGTGACCCGTTTTCTTTTTTTTTTTATTTTTTTTATCTAAGTCGTTACAAGGATTAAATACAGGTTGGGTATCACAGGAAAAGTTTGGCGAGTGAGTTAAGTTAATATTAGTTCTTTAACTATTTTCTAATTAACTATAATGACTTTTTCTAATGGCAGTAATGAGATGAAGGCTCACTGTTATACATTTTTCATGTGTTTAGTGTTGCGTAATTCAGCTGATTTTCATCGTATTTCTCCATAAACTGTAACATTTCCTCATATTTATGACCTACGCTAACAAGACACGCGATGAACACCATATGTAATAAATCTTCGGGAATTGAACTACAGTTTTCATTTCCTTGTTGCGTGCAATCATCATGTAATCTTCACGTAGTTTTGTGTTTTACGTTCCCAGAATGAAAGTTGTCAAGGTGATCCCAATAATCTGTGGTCACCGAACCGCACCAGGTGAATTAATCCACACTATTTACTGTTTGTGGTGAGATACAAGTCTTTTCTTACTTCCTCACACATCAGTATTAGTTTCATTCAAGTTATTAATTTAAATGAGATACAACTGATGTGTGCCTGGAAGCATCTCTATTAATATTCTTGTGCAAATAAGTTTTTGGGCAGCCGGCAAATAAAGGGACTCTTAATTGTCTGCTTTCTCTGTGTGTGTGTGTGTGTGTGTGTGTGTGTGTGTGTGTGTGTGTGTGTGTGTGTGTGTGTGTGTGTGTGTGTGTGTGTGTGTGTGTGTGTGTGTGTGTGTGTGTGTGTGTGTGTGTGTGTGTGTGTGTGTGTTTCTTAATGATTCAGTTTGCGTATAATGAGTCAAGTGTATTTTCTGATGTATTAATTATATTTCTTTTGCAGAATAATTTATTATAATACTATTTAATTTTCACTTAAGTTAATATTTATGTAGATTTAGTTATTTGTATTATGTAGTATAATTTCTTACATGAATTGTGATAATGTTGTTTTAGAATGGCGACCAAGTCACGTTTTTCTGTGTACAGTTTTTTTTTTTTTTTTTTTTTTAGGTGTTAAAAGCCTCGGCTTAATGGACCTGGGTACAGTGCCATTGTAAACATTCACTGTATATAATTTGTATTGCCAATAAAATGTATCAGCGTCAGTATCAGTAACATTGTAAGAAGAATTTCAAGGACCGTGCTAGTTACTGGAATCATGCTGTGCTGTTTGGAGGTCAATAAAATATCCATCTATCGATCTATCTTCTGGTCTCCTTCACATGGAAAAAATATTTCAATTAAATGAATGATTAACTCAGTAATTAATTAACTAGAATCAGAAAACAAAACAGTTCGCCTACAATAATTAGCCAGTTCTCATGTGCAAGTTATGTGCACCTGACTAAATAAAACACGAGGCTGCCAGTCTTGCCCGAATCACGCCTGACAACGTAACATGACGCGGCAAGTCTCCCCAACACAACCCTACCCAGACCTGATCCCTCCCTGCCTTAACACAAGCAAACAAACGGTAACCTGAGATGAGTAATATAACCCGACGAACGCACGCATGACTGCATAATGCAAAACTTCTTAATTTTTTTCCCTTCCTCAGCTCACCTTGTAGTAAGGTCCAGGCATTCTAGTACCCAAAACGTACCACAAAGCTTGGTGACACAGACTTCCCACAATAGTATGGAATGTTTGTACAAATTGAGTGTTCTCCATCAACAGGCTAAAACGCATTAACACGTTTGAAAATACAGTTAAACACTATCAAATAAAAAGTACTCTTGTTAAAATGTCTCCATTCATTACTCTTCTTTCCCCTGCAAGGAACACTGACAACACTGACGATGTACCGCCGTATAAGCAGCATTTCCCAGCACCCCTACAATTAAGGTCAAGGTTAAGAAGCACAGGCAAAATTCAACTCATGATCAAGGTCACAAAACCTAAACTAGACCACAACATAAACCTAACCTAACACTGGTGTCTTGGGGGCGAGGCGCAAGGTCGCTACAAATCTCGAGTCTCGGCGGTAATCACTTGTGTGGCCGCAGTAATTTACGTGAAGTTTAAACACATACACAAGTCTGACGTTAAAGGCGCGCGTTTTGCACTTTTAAATTAGGGGAGAAGAACCGCTATAGAGTTTTACAACAACAAATGTTATTTTCTTACCAGAATCTTTCACGATACAAAGCAATAATCATCACCCTCGTATTTCTCTGCAACTTCTCGGTAAATAAGGAAAAAACGTCATTTGTTTGTACCGGTGGTACTGTTTTGTTGTATTGGTGTTACTTTTTTTTTTCCTGTGTAGGAGAAGCACCGGCCAAGAGCAATAGAATTACGAGAAAAAAATAAAAATAAATTAAGGTGCTGGTCCCCGAACATAATCAAAGGCGGGTCGTCAAAAATTAAAGGATAAGCGTCTTGAAACCTCCCACTCGAAAGAGCGCTCACAGGAAGGAGGAAATACAGAACCCGGCAGGAAGCTCCAAAGTTGATATTGTAATTGAAGATTGCCACCAGTGTACTGCATGTATGTCTGCTTGTTAGCTATGACTCTGCAGACTAAACCATTATAATATTACACATGATGCCTTAATATGTAGTCTGTGTTAATGGCAATAAAGTCAATCAGTTAATTAATCAATCAATCAAAAGTCCTGGACATGACAGGCAATTATGAAAATCGATACGCCACGTGATGAAGAATTGATTAAGGCAACAGTGAAGAGTGAAGAACTGAATGAGGCTCAGTGAAGAATGAAGAATTGTGAATAAAGTAACAGTACAAAATGAAGGATTGAGTAAGGCAACAGTGAAGAATGGGGAACTGAATAAGCAACACTGAGGGATGAAGAATTGTGAATAAGACAACAGTGAAGAATGAAGGACTGAATTACGCAACAGTGAAGAATAAAGAACTGAATAAGGAAACAGTGAAGAAATCCGCGGAAAGCATCCTAGGTGCAATGTTTGAGAGGGTGACGAAAATTATCACTCGTATCAATTCAAGCTCATCATTGCTATTGGATGTAAATTTGAGTGTTCATATTTGTATTATTGTATTTGAGTGTTCTATTTGTATTATATCTAGTAACAAAGTGAGTGTACTTTATAACCTTCAACATTTTTAATTACATATTCATTCTGGTTCAATTGTGTTAATTTATCTATAGTATACGACACTTCATCACAATATCTGGAAACTTGAACATGAATGACTAAACTACCACTAGAGTCACTTCAAAAAAGCAATTCTAATCGTCCATTAACGCTTTTTCCTAACAGTTTAAGTCACAACACACGACTTTCTTCCGTTTTTTTTCCTTGTTTTAATTTCCATTTCATAGTTTTCTTCCTCCCCGCTTCACATATTCCTATCGTCAATATGAGCCCAATTCATAACATTTACAATTGATAACACACTTTCTGCAAGGTCAAAAGAATGTTGCGGCGCCTTCACTTTTTTTTTTTTTTTTTCATCAGTCAAATAATCAATTAATCAAGGTGAAAGGTAAATTAAAATACCAACATCCATATTAGCGAACCCTTGGTACTACACGGTGTTCAAAATTACAGACACACATGCGCATATAAAGTACTTTCATCGCCGTAATTTAATGCAACCCTCAAATTTACAAGTACTACGGTGTGCATTATTGACTTCGCCAGGCGTCAGTGAGGCTCAGCCCCACCCGTGAGGCGCGTGACGAGGAGCTGTGGCGGCCAATGGTGAAAAGGTTATGAGCAGCCTTTCTTGCTTCGGGGTGACGACTTATTTTGGTGTTACACAGGCAGTGATGAATGATATGCTTAGGAGGAGGAGGAGGAGGAGGAGGAGGAGGAGGAGTTAGACATCTTCTGTTCACTGACTTTCTTTTACGAGATAAATTTTTAAAAATGTTCAATTCTTATCTAATGAGTTGAATATTCTTACGCACTGACAATAACAACAACAACAAAACAATAATAATAATAATAATAATAATAATAATAACAATAATAATAATAATAATAATAATAACAACAAAAGTAACGCCGGGCTCCTCTCTCTCTCTCTCTCTCTCTCTCTCTCTCTCTCTCTCTCTCTCTCTCTCTCTCTCATGACTACCTGAGAGAGTGTAGGTCAGGAATGAATATTTTAAAACCTTCTTCCACGACGCCACCAGTCACCAGGGCAAGACAGAGCTGAGCGCGCGGCTGATCACTGAGGCCCCAAACTGTTATGAGGTGGCGATGGGAGTGTCGCTTCTATGACTTGTAGAGATTTATATCTGGGTCTGTGTTGCTCCGCGCTATGTTCCTTTCAAGATGAGAACAGGAGGAGGAGGAGGAGGAGGAGGAGGAGGAGGAGGAGGAGGAGTGTTTGAGGGCATGAAGATAGATGACAGATATATGTAGTGTGTGTGTGTGTGTGTGTGTGTGTGTGTGTGTGTGTGTGTGTGTGTGTGTGTGTGTGTGTGTGTGTGTGTGTGTGTGTGTGTGTGTGTGTGTAATAGTAATAATAGTAGAATTAGTAGTTGCTGTTGCTCTCGTTGTTTGACTATTAATCTTACTGCTTTTCTTTTGTTGTTGTTGTTGTTGTTGTTGTTGTTGTTTTACTATTAATGTTACTGTTTCTCTGTTGTTGTTGTTATGTTGTTATTATTGCTGCTGTTCTATTAGTGTTATTGTTTCTTATTTTTATTGTCGTTGTTGTTGTTGTTGTTGTTGTTGTTGTTGTTGTCGTCGTTGTTGTTGTTATTGTTGCTCTTCTTCCTGTTCTTATTGTTTTTGCTACTGCTGCTGTTGCCGCTGTTATTGTTTTAGCTGCTGTTGTTGTTGTTGTTGCTGTTGTTGTTATTGTTGCACAGCAGGTGGAGAGGCGACAAAAGAATCCGGTGGAGTGGATGAAGGAGGCGTAGGCGATTAGGAGGAATTACTGGAGTGGACGAGGCGGGAAGGGAGTGAGGGGAGCGAGAAGAGGAAAGGAAGGGAGGAAAGGGAGGGGGGCTGAAGGATGGGCAGGGACAAAAGTGAAGGGAGGGGAAGGGAAAGGCGGGGTGAGGCATGGACAACAAAAAGGAAAAAAGGAAAGGAGAAGGAAAAGAAGAGAAAGATAAGGAAAATGAAGGAACACTACGAAGAGGAGGAGAGATGAGAGAGAAGGGAAGGAAGGAAATGGGAAAGTGAAGGAAAGGGAGTAACGTGGAAGAAATAAGACCAAGGAAAGCAGGAACAGAAAGAAATAGGCGATAAAAGAGAAGAACAGATGGAACGGAGAAGGAGAAGGAAAGGAATAGGAAAAATAACACCAAGAAAGACACTACAGAGAAATGGGTAAAAAAAAAATGGAGAAGGGGGGTAAAGGAGACAAGGAGGGAGGGAGGCACGGGGAGTAAAGAGACTTGTCGTGCTATCTCAAGGCTGTCAAGAGACCCTCACTTGAGTAAGACCATAAATTAATCCCCACAAACCACAAAGGACAGGAAAAAATTACTCAACACATCCCAAACTCCTATCCCTGACTCTTCTAGCCCTCCCTCGTCCTATCACTCTCTCTCCCCCATGCAATCCGTAGGTAGAAATGCCGGAGACCAAGAGGGGGAGGAAAAAATTGCTCTCTCTTTTAGTATCAAACTACCTCCCCTCCCTTCACCCCTTCCTCTCTCCCCCCCTCGTCCTCTCCCTCGCCATTTCCTTCTCCCAGGACAAATAATTGAACACCTGTTGCAGGGTCGCACCGTCAGTACAGTTCTGGGAGGTTGGGCCAATATCAACGCTGGGCAGGTGTCGGGCTGGCTGAGGGCGGCGGGGGGCAGGTGGCAGGGCGGAGGGGGGGGAACTGAGAGGACCTGGCAGGGTACTGAGGGGCTGATGTGATGCATTTGCAGGCTTCTGTGGGTGTCGCTGTAGGGTGAATTGGTGTGTGTGTGGGTGGGAGGGAGAAGGGTGAAGTGGTGTGTGTGTGTGTGTGTGTGTGTGTGTGTGTGTGTGTGTGTGTGTGTGTGTGTGTGTGTGTGTGTGTGTGTGTGTGTGTGTGTGTGTGTGTGTGTGTGTGTGTGTGTGTGTGTGTGTGTGTTGGAGGTGATGACAGTGAAATGGTGTGTAGTTAAAGATGTGATTGGAAAATGTGGTGTGTGATTTTATTTTTGTGATGATTGTGGTGTTTTGTGTGTGGTAAATGGCGGTGGCTGTGGTGGGAACCGTGATGCTGTGGATGATTTCTTTTTTTTTTTCAGTGAGGATTGTGGGACCTTGCAAATGCTCTATTAGGAGTTAAGACCGACGTGGATGACACTTCCTTTGTATGGCAGAGTTTACTAATACTGCAGTTGACTGTATTTAGTGTAGAACCTATAATACTTTAACCTGATAAAGAGTTACGTAGTAATATCAAACTGCACAACGGACACTAGAGATCAGCTGTTTAAAATCCCTTGAAATTCCTTGTAATAGTAATGAAGTGTGAAGCTTTTAAGTGTGGTTGAAGACTGCGATGCTGAGTACTTTTCTTCCCCGTTCTGTTGTAAGGACGTGATGTAAAATACAGGCTGTAGTGGGAAAATATGATGCTGTGTTGGTAAGGCGTAACACTGAGGTGAGGGTTGTGATGTGATGATGCGTGGTGAAGACTGATGAGGCGCTGCAATGTGTTAATATGTATGGAGAGACTGGCAGGACTGAGTGATGCAGTAGGTTGGTTAGGTTACGTTATGTCAAATTAGGTTGAGTTAGGTCAAGTTAGGTTGAGTTAGGTCAAGTTAGGTTAGCTCAGGTCAGGTTACGTTAGGTTAAGTCAGGTCAGGTTAGGTTATGCTAGGTTAGAGTTAGGTTAGATCGGATCAGGTTGAGTTATGTTAAGTTAGGTTAGTTGTTTTTTTTGTTTTTTTTACATGATGTGTAAGCGAGTGATGTGTGAAGGTTGTGGCATTGTGGTGAGTGTGGCGCTGCGGCGGTGAGAGTGAGTGAGTGAGTGAGTGGTGGTGGTGATGGTCGAGGCGAGGGGGCAGTAAAACGTGTGTAATATTGCGTGGTGGATGCAATAGCGGGTGCTGTGAGTAGCGACAGTGGCGGGGAGGGGAGAGTTACAGAGGCAGCGACGGGTGACTTTAGCAATAGCGGAGCCGGCGCAGCAATAATGAATAAAGTGGCTGCAATAACCACTGAAATGACTGCCAGCAAAACCAAAAAAAAAAATAGAGTTGTTTTGCATCCGCCATCAGGAGTCAAGGAGCCGACGTGTTTGTCCCCTCTATAAAACCAGTCTGTATAATTATAACTGGCGCATCAGACTCACGCAGAGGTGTTAGATCTTGATTAACTCCCCCTGGCTTCCCTAAGGCTTGAGAACAGGTAAGGATGGATGAGGGGCAGGTGATAAATGAATGGAGGTGAAAATAGGTGGTGATAAACGCAGGTAAACGGAAATTAGAAATGATGAATGATTGAAGAAATGTTGACAATAATGAATAAAAAAAAGGAGTACATGAAAATATGGAAAGATGATAAATGAGGGGAGGTGGAAATAGATTGTAGTAAATAAGAATATATGAAAACAGGAATTAATGGCTGGAAAAAGATGAAAACTGATTAATTATTGAGTCCATGGAAAAAAAAAAAAATACGGAGCCCTTTGTTCTGCAGTGGACTTGTATAAGCTGATAAAAAAAAAAGACAATAGAAAATACAATAAGCTAATGGAGGCCATGAGTTTGTATTTCTAGCTTTCAATGTTTCTTTAATTTCTCCTCTTCGCGTCGCTCTCGTGCAGTGACGTCAAGATGTCTTCCGCCAAACTTAACATAAAGGTCAAATTCGCGCACACACACACACACACACACACACACACACACACACACACACACACACACACACACACACACACACACACACACACACACACACACACACACACACACACGACCTACTGACACCTCTACCACAATAATAACAGCAGGACAACAAACGGAGCCATTCCTCTGTATCACAACTTTCAATCTCCCTCAACGGATAAATATGGCAACGCATTTGTTTGTACGAAAAGCTGAACTATGTTGACCCAACCCAATGCATTCCAGACCAGTTCGTCCCAACCCAACCCAACTCAACACTACTCAACTCAACCCAACTCAACTCAACTAAACTAAGGTAAATCAATCTGAACCTAATCCAACCCAGAGAAAGTAAATTTCAACCCAATCCAATCCAGCCCATCTTAGTTCAACAGTCTGACCTAATCTAATTTAAAGCAACCTAAACTAAACTTACCTGACCTAGTAAAATTTTACCTAACCAACCAAACCTACCATACTATAATCTAACCAAGCGTCACCTTCCTCTGCTTTAATTAACCTGATCTGACCCAACCCATACAAAACATCCTAAAGCCACCTCAACGAAAACAAACAAAAATGTATCCTAAACAAACAAACCTAACCTAACCCAAACAAACCCCAAGCCAACCCAATCCAATTCAAAGCAAGCCAGCCCAAACAAACTCAACCTCAATAATCCCGTATACAACCCAAAATAACCCGACCCAATCCAGTCCAATTCAGTTCACTTTATTTCCAGAGGCAGTGGTTTCTACAACTTTAATAGAGTGATGTTCTGCAGGCATGCCAAAATAATCTACAGTGACAGGGTGAAAATTTACATCATGAGAATTTCCAACTAAAGATGAAATATAAAATCCATTGCATAGAAAACCTAACCTAACTTAACCTAACCTAACCTAACTTAACCTAACCTAACGCAAGTCAACCCAGCCCAATGCAAGCCAACCAAACACAACACACATCCCTTTCCAGTCTAGCCCAAACAAAACCTCCACTCATTTAGGCCACAGAGCGATGCAAGGCGAGGCGTGTGGTGCGCCCTACAAAGTGAGGCTCATTCGACTTCCACGCCACCTTTAAGTGTTCCATATTTCAGGCAAACTTTGGTGTTCGCCGCGGAGGGAGTGGAGAGCGAGGACAAGGAGGGTAAGCAAGAGTGGGTTGAGGTGGTGGGATGATAAAGGCCTTTATTCTTAAACGTTCTGTCGCCTTATCTCTCATTTTAACAGGCTGTGAAGGAGGTTACTGGGGTTTTCGAGGGGGTTTTGAAGCTTCTACCGTTAGTTTCACGAATATTCCACATCATCGATAAAAAAAAAATCAATAATTTCCCTCGCCTCTGAAGACAGTCATGATGAAAGAAGGAGTTTAAAAATGCAGGCAGAAGAATAAAGTGTCGAGGAGATTTGTGGACAGTGAAGGACAGGTGTGGCAGGAGGCAGGGAGAGACAATGAGGCAGGCAGAGAGGGACAATGGTAGACAGTTAGAGGGGGAGACACTGAGAGACTGGCGGAGTGAGAGATGGTGAAGGGTATAGCTGGAGAGAGAGAGAGAGAGAGAGAGAGAGAGAGAGAGAGAGAGAGAGAGAGAGAGAGAGAGAGAGAGAGAGAGAGAGAGAGAGAGAGAGAGAGAGAGAGAGAGAGAGAGAGAGAGAGAGAGAGAGAGAGAGAGAGAGATACAGTGAAAGATAAGTAGACAGTGAGACAGTGAAAGACAAATAAAGCGAGATAATAAGTGAGGCAAGTAAAATGAGTGAAAGACGGAAAAAAGGCAGATATAGACAGAAGCAGTGAAGGACAGTGAACTAAAAGCTGGACAAAGAGACAATAAAGGACATTTAGAGCGAGAGAGTCACGAACAATGAAAACAAAGTGAAGGAAGAAAAATACGTTAATGCTACAACGAATAGACCTACCAAGTGATTAGTGGCTGGAGAGACAGCGTGGTGCAAGACTACAGTGGAAAAACAGTTTGAAGAGGAGCGGGGACACAGGAAGAGCTGGATGATGGCAGACAAAAGATACTATTCAAAAGACGTAAAGAGACGAAAATAAAAGTTACAGTGATATAATGACAGGACAGAAAACAGAGATAATAAAGACAAGATTAAAAAGATAAAAAACAAAATAATGAGGTGGTAAAAAGTGTATTGTGTAAGGGAAGAGTGTAAGGAGGTGGACGACAAAGTTACCGAGATAGGGATAGATGAAGAAGCAAGAGAGTGGAGAGGTGAGGATTCAAAGGGCCTTGTAAGATGTGAGATAGTGACGGCAAGGATGAAAGATAAAGGAGGAGAGGGTTTCTTTGAGGCAGGGTTAAGGAGGGTGCTGGACGAGGCTTGGAAGCAACGCGGACACAAGCGTTACGTGACAACATGATGAAGGGAGTGGGAAGGAGGTAAGGAAACTGAGGTATCTATTATCTATCTATCTCCTCCTCCTCCTACTCTCTTCCTCTTCTTCAGCTAGCTTACTTCGCTCTTATTTTTTTTTTCTGGTAAGTAGTATTAGATAAACATGTGGAAAGGAGGTGGGGAAAATGACTGAGGTATCTGTTATCTCTCTCCTCCTCCTCCTTCTACTCCTCAAACAACGTACTTCGCTCCTGAATAACTTTTTTTTTTTTTTCTAGTAAGTAGTATCGAATTTCTCTTTCAATCTTTCCTATCACATCCTCTAACTGTTTATCGATGCTGCAATGGTGTTCTTCCCTCTAACCTTGCTGTCCTTTTGCCGCTACCTCACAGAATCTACGGTGGTGGTAAAGTCACGCAGACAGCCCTGTTAGGCCATGTAGGAATCTTGGTGTCAGTTTTACCTTTATATTCCTCCTCCTCCTCTCGTTCTCCTGAGTTTCATCTGCCCATCAGTTATGATTCGCGTCGCACTCACTGATCACACGAAGGAAGAATAGAAGGTTGGAAACTAGGGGAATATTTGGTGCTCCTCCTTCAGCCTGAGATTCTTTACCATTTTTTCCTTTCATCTGTCCAAGGATTAGATTGTCAATGGTATTCTTTTGCTTCCACTTTACGCCTAAGTGGAGGAGAACAATACATTTCCCAAAGAAAAAAATACCCGGAAAGTTCAAATAAGCGAAAAAAAAAGATATTCCAAATACATAAGAAACACAACATTCCCCCCCCCAAAAAAAAAATACAGAAAGCAAAAACTCCAGGCATGTAAGGGAAAAAGATCACATAAGGAAGGAAAAAGAACATTACCATCCCTTCAAAAAATGGGGCTAAAAAAAATAAATAAATAAAAAATCATATAAGGAAGGAAGAAAAGTCAACATTCCCCGAACAATGAGACAAGTGAAGGAATCCTGAAACACAAGGCTACCTCGATGTTATGAAATCTCCGAGGGGCGTTGACCCGAGAGAGAGAGAGAGAGAGAGAGAGAGAGAGAGAGAGAGAGAGAGAGAGAGAGAGAGAGAGAGAGAGAGAGAGAGAGAGAGAGAGAGAGAGAGAGAGAGAGAGAGAGAGAGAGCGCTGAAAGACCAAACAATAATTAAGTAAAAATAAGTTGAATAAAAAGTGAATAGTACAATAGAACATTTATATTTAAACAAAACACTATTATTATTTATTTCCGTATTAGTTTCTTTCACATTAACGTTTGTCTTTTACGTGGTACTCTCTCTCTCTCTCTCTCTCTCTCTCTCTCTCTCTCTCTCTCTCTCTCTCTCTCTCTCTCTCTCTCTCTCTCTCGTGATTTCTTTACAGATACAAGATTTTATACTATAACTGCAGTTTTATAGAACAATTTTACTATAGATGTAATCGAAATAACTATATAAGAGTTTAGCTGTCTATGTATTTATGTATGTATGTATGTACCTGTCTGTGTATCAGTGTATCTATCTATTCATCTAACTATTTAACCTCTATTGCTATTATTATACCAATTTATCTATTCACTTATATATCAATCAACCTCCTTGACATACCTATCAATCTATCTACCCACCTATATATTCCTCCATCTATACATATAATCTCCCTTTGTCTCCAGTTGTGTCCTGTCCTGCTTCTCCATCACTCATTCCTCCCCTCTTTGAGTTAATCCCAGACACTCCCCGCTCTGTATCATTACCTAAGTAGTGGCGGCCTTGTGTTCCGGAAGAAAGAAAGACAGTAATCAGTCGCCTTCTCCCACCACCAGTTTTGGGTACGAGAGAGAGAGAGAGAGAGAGAGAGAGAGAGAGAGAGAGAGAGAGAGAGAGAGAGAGAGAGAGAGAGAGAGAGAGAGAGAGAGAGAGAGAGAGAGAGAGAGAGAGAGAGAGAGAGAGAGTGTGTGTGTGTGTGTGTGTGTGTGTGTGTGTGTGTGTGTGTGTGTGTGTGTGTGTGTGTGTGTGTGTGTGTGTGTGTGTGTGTGTGTGTGTGTGTGTGTGTGTGTGTGTGTGTGTGTGTGTGTGTGTGTGTGTGTGTGTGTGTGTGTGTGTGTCTGTGTGTGTGTGTTCTCACAAATAACAAGAGCCAACAAAAATTATGAAGTTCACTTGTCTGATCAAATTGACAGTCGTTTATTTTCTTCCACTACCTCCTCCTCCTCCTCCTCCTCCTCTTCCTCCTCCTCCTCC
>NC_087185.1:13996663-14006663 GCF_035594125.1 Scylla paramamosain
TTGTTCATTATGCCACAGATCGCAACGCACTTTAATTTAAAGAGAGTTTCGAGAACTACTGTACATCTTGGACTTCGCCGGTGCACCATCCCTGCAGTAGTGTAGTGCAGGCCTGCTAAAAGCCACAAACTTAAGAACACATGGCTATCTAGGAAATTAGTCGGCACACTTTGGTGATAGTCACAGCGCAGTTTGCGAATCATTGACCTAAACTTCCAATAGACTCTTTCATTAAGGTTAGGAAGGCCAACACACACCAGATAAAGTGTTAAAAAGTCGACTGAAATTAGTCCACAACCCCCTGACCTGGTCCTCTTCAAGATCCACGCTGTTGTCTTCATTTACCGTCAATCACCATTAAAAATATTCTAAACTTCCTCTAGACTTTTCCACTAAGCTTAAAACTAAAATCCGCTATGATCAAAATAAAGCTACACGTCTTCACTGAATCCAGACAAGTTCTCAGACAAATACATCGTTATCAAAAGTTGTAAAGAAAATGAATGTAAAATTTTGACATTTTCGGTGTGTGAAATATATTTTTCTCCCAAACTATTCATCGTATCTTAATGAAACCAGGGGAATTTATGTTTGAGATACACATACACAAGCGTACCAAATTTCATACGAATCTAAAAAATAAATAAATAAATAATAATAATAATAATGTCATCCCTGTAACCAGTAATCTCAATCATTCATTCCATCCTCTGGTAAACTCTGGAACTCCCCACCTGCTTCTGTATTTCCTCCTTCCTGTGACTTGAACTATTTCAAGAGGGAGGTTTCAAGACACTTAAGACTGATTTTAACTCTTTTGTTGACTCTTTTGTTTTATTTTGTTGTTGACTTTTGTTGCCCTTGGCCAGTGCCCCTCCTACATAAAAAAATAAAAAAAAAAACTCGACGTTACCCCAACCACAGCTCAACCATACCACCCAACCCATACCAGATAAGGCGTCAAAAAAACATCGATCGAAATATTAATCCATCCTCCATGACCCGGTTCCCTAAAAGACCCACTGCGCTATCTTCCATTTCCTGCCGCCATGTTGCTGGTGGAAGAGCTGCGAGAGGGGGGCGTGGCAGGAACCTTACTATTCTATCCTCTACTCCATCCCATTTTTCCACACATAGTTTTCCGTAGCAATGCGAGAGGGGGATAAGCGAGATGAGGAGAGGAACAGTGGGGAGGTGAAGGTTGTAGACAGACAGGTAAGAAAGGCAGGAACAAACAGGACATTCACAACGAAGTCTATGGTATGTTTTTATGTAATTCCTTATTCATCTTCCTATTTCTGTTTTAATTTTCCTGCTCCTCCTCCTCTTCACCTTCCGTGCTTCCGTTTGTTCTGTATCTCATTCTCGCTTTATCAGTCGAGAGAGAGAGAGAGAGAGAGAGAGAGAGAGAGAGAGAGAGAGAGAGAGAGAGAGAGAGAGAGAGAGAGAGAGAGAGAGAGAGAGAGAGAGAGAGAGAGAGAGAGAGAGAGAGAGAGAGAGAGAGAGAGAGAGAGAGAGAGAGAGAGAGAGAGAGAGAGAGAGAGAGATCAGACAGGAAAGCCACTTACAAGATTAAATTTGATAAGACTAACAGCACGAAGAGATAAGCGACAAGACAAATGGTCAAATAGATACAAAGGAATGGAGAGAAAAAAAGAAAAAACAATAAAAGATAATGATGGAAAGGGAAAATGTATGAAAACCAATCCTTTCGAAAATCACAACTTTTACCCTTTTCTATTTTCCCTTCATTCACTCGCTTCCCTCCTTCGCTTCTCTTTGTTCGACGTTTTGCCATCTCTTCCTTTTTCACTTGTTTTTCCTTCCGGGTTTCTCTCTTGGCCACCGTCGAAGGAAACCTGACAGACCGCTGCAAGAGTACATTCTCCTGAACAGCACTTTTCTCCTACACACATTTTCATTTTGTAAAGCTCAGCATATTAAGAGATTAAAACTCATCCACACTCCTATTTGTCTTGCTTTTATGTATAGTTACTTGTGCTTGTGTGTGTTTGTGTGTGTGTGTGTGTATCTGTGTATCTCTCTCTCTCTCTCTCTCTCTCTCTCTCTCTCTCTCTCTCTCTCTCTCTCTCTCTCTCTCTCTCTCTCTCTCTCTCTCTCTCATAACTCCCTCCTACGTACCAGACTCCATGTTATTCCACCTCTCGTGTACCTCCCCTTTATTCCCTTTGCTCATTCTACACTCCTTATTTACCACCATCAACGGTTACTTTATTTCCTCAGCTCCCCTCAATCACCCTCATCTTCCCCTTGATCTTTTCCCCTCACCGCCACATCCCTCGTTCCCTCGCGCTGGATGGGCAACAAATTAGCCAGACAGCTTCCTAAATCTAGCCAGAAGCTGACCTCTCCTTCTGGGCGAGGCTGGCGGTTCCCTGTAGCCAGTGTAACAGCATATTGACTTGGTGGTGGTGGTGGTGGTGGTGGTGGTGGTGGTGGTGGTGGTGGTGGTGGAGGTGGTGGTGGTGGTGGTATTTGAATATTTGAAGGCTGTCAGGTACAATAAGAGAAAATAACCATTAAATATGACAGACAGGTAGATAATTTGATAGATGGAGAGAGAGAGGGGACTGAGAGAGTAGCGAATCGAGAGCAAGAGCGAGAGCGAGAGAGAAAGCGGGAGCTTCTGATTAAAGGCGTGGTGTCAGTACCTAGCCAGGGCCCCTCCCTCCTGCAGCACAGCGCAGGCAAGCAGGGTGGGGCGGCGCTCCTCCTTCGCTCCTTCATTGTCCTCCTCCTCCTCTTCCTCCTTCAACTCCTACGCATCTCCTTCCTCTCCTCCTCCTTCAGCCTTTCATTCTCTTTCTCCTTCGTCCTTTTATTCTCCTCCTTCAGTTTCTACGCGTCTGCTTCCTTTCCCCCCTGCTTCTTTCCTTCATTTTCCTCCTCCTTCATCCACCTATCTACTGCTTCTCCGTCTCCTCCTCCTCTTTCTCATTTCCCTCCTTCATCTAAAATTCACTGTTTCCTCTAGCATCCTCCATTTTCCCTTCTCCTTCCATCCGTTCCCGCTTCCTATTTCATCCTATCTCCTTTATTAAGTCCCCTCCTTCCCTTTGCCTTCTTCAGCCTCCTCTCATTATTTTCTGTACCTTCTGCTTTCTATTCTCTCCTCTCTTCTTTCTGTTATTCTTCCTTCTCTCTCTCTCTCTCTCTCTCTCTCTCTCTCTCTCTCTCTCTCTCTCTCTCTCTCTCTCTCTCTCTCTCTCTCCATTTTCCCTCTGCCTTCTATTCCAATCTGTCTTTCTTCTATTCCTCCTTCTTTCAAGTCGTCTCCTACCTCCATTTCCCTCTCTTCCTCCTGTTTCCTATCCCATGCTTCTCTCTTTTATGCTTCTCTTTCTCTTCGGCTTCCTCTCCCCTACCCATCTCATTCACGTCCTCCTCCTCCTCCTCCTCCTCCTCCTCCTCCTCCTCCTCCTCCTCCTCCTCCTCCTGGTCTTTTCTTCATCCTTTCCTCCCTTATTTCATACATTTTTAACTTTTCTGAGAGAGAGAGAGAGAGAGAGAGAGAGAGAGAGAGAGAGAGAGAGAGAGAGAGAGAGAGAGAGAGAGAGAGAGAGAGAGATTAATTAGGTACCAGTCATGGCTCAGTCAACAAGTATTAATCTCCTTTACATACAAACAAAACACGACTAAAATTCCACACAAGGCAATTTTTTAAAATGGTGAAATTCCTCTTCAAATGTGTGTTTGTTTTCTTTCTCATCCTCTCCTCTTATTTCCTTGAGTCCCCCCTTACGAAAAATAATGAGCACTCCGTTTTCTGTAACGCGTGAGGTTGCCAGGAGATAGAGAAAGAGAGAGGAAGAGTAGGATGCTCAGAGGGAAGGAGAGAAAAGAGTATGAGGAGGGAGGAAAGGAGAGAACGGTAGGAAAGGAGAAGAAAAGAAGGGAAAGAGGGAGGAAATGAATGAAAGGAGGGAAAGAAAATAAGATGGGAAGAAAGGAAAGTTGGAAAAAGGAAGGGGTAAAAGAAAAGATTACAGAAAACAAGGGAGGGAAAAAATGGGTAAGGATGGAAGGGAAAGATAGAAACGGGGAAGGAGAATAGAAGGAAGAGGAGAGGATGCAAAGAAAGGAAAAGAAAGAAAGGAGAAGATGACTGAGAGAGGAGGAGGGAAGGAGGAAAAGATGATGATGCAAGAAAACTGGAGAGAGAGAGAGAGAGAGAGAGAGAGAGAGAGAGAGAGAGAGAGAGAGAGAGAGAGAGAGAGAGAGAGAGAGAGAGAGAGAGAGAGAGAGAGAGAGAGAGAGAGAGAGAGAGAATCCAGCATACCCCCCCAACAAACACACAAAGAAAGAAAAAAAAAGAAGAAAAAGAACGAGGGAGGAAGAAAACGATAAAAGATACAAGTAAGGAGGTACATTAATGATTCAAACGTCAAACAAAGCAGTAAATTAGACTGAGGAAATTTTTAAAGCAGCGCGTATGAATAAGACTAAAAATACGTGCAGGCAATCCGGAAAACACTCTTTAGCTAAGGGACGCAAATAAAAGAATCCATGAAGAGTATTTATTGAGAGACACGCTTTAGGGAATTGAAAGCATGAAAACAACAACACGGAGAGAGAGAGAGAGAGAGAGAGAGAGAGAGAGAGAGAGAGAGAGAGAGAGAGAGAGAGAGAGAGAGAGAGAGAGAGAGAGAGAGAGAGAGAGAGAGAGAGAGAGAGAGAGAGAGAGAGAGAGAGAGAGAGAGAGAGAGAGAGAGAGAGAGAGAGAGAGAGAGAGAGCAAGCAGTGAGGTAGGCTCGTAAAACACAGGTGAGAACGAGATACAGCCAGTTCGGGACCTCGGCAGGTGAGTCACGTTGCGGGGAGCAGGTAAACAGCAGACGAAACAGGCGGGAATTAAGCAGGTAATCATATGGAGTACAAGGAAGCAGAAAACAGGAAGTAGGAAGCAGGATGTACGTAACAGCAATGGGGACTACTAATATAACGACCACAGTGGAGAGATAAATAAAGGTCAAAGAGAGAAAAATGGGGGAAAAAAAAACAGATCAATAACGAAAGAGGAACTATAGAGAAGCAGGACGTAGGAACCAGGATGTAAGAGCAGTGGAGGTTACTAATATAACGACCACAGTGGAGAGAGAGAGAGAGAGAGAGAGAGAGAGAGAGAGAGAGAGAGAGAGAGAGAGAGAGAGAGAGAGAGAGAGAGAGAGAGAGAGAGAGAGAGAGAGAGAGAGAGAGAGAGAGAGAGAGAGAGAGAGAGAGAGACAAAAGAGCAGATGGATAACAAAAGAGAAGCAGCTGAAGGAATGAAAGGTAAACAGACACGTAGATAAAGAAATGGAGGGTAAACAAAGAGAACCAGAAACATAAGAATACCTGAAAGAATGATGGAAAATAATAGAATATAAAAAAATGGAAAAATGGAAAAAAAATTAAATTAAGCAGAAAGAAAGCACATTAAAAGAATATGAAAGGAGGAATAATCAACATCATCAGCTGTTACAACTTCACTACATGACAGAAGCCTTCCTCACGTCCATCCCTCACTCATATCAGCTGTTCATCTATACCAGGGCGTCCAAACACAACTTGCAACTTGCCTCCTTCCACCACCCTTTAAACTGGTAGCCACTCTGACTGTCAATCTATCACAAGCAGGTGGAAGCAGACAGGTTAATAAGGGGAGTGTTCAAGAAGGACATAATAGGAGGCAAAAAAAAAAAAAAAAAAAAAACGAAACGACAGGTTAATAACTGAGGAAGAAGTAGGAAGAGGAGGTAAGGAAAAGGGAGAAACAAAAAAAGTTAATAACAAAGAAGTAGCACAGATAAATAAAAGGGGAAAGGAGAAACAAGAGTGAATATAAAGTATAAATCCAGAAGAGGTAAGGTACGTAGGGAAGAACAGAACACACACACAAAAATAGAGAAAAATTCAGGAATGGTAAGATAGGAAGAGAAAGAGATTGGGGAAAGAGACAAAAAGACACAGACAGACAGACAGACAGACAGACAGAGACATACCCACACACCCACACAATAGTAATAGTAGTTGTAGTAGTAGTTTACTGACCCCCCCAAAAAAAAAAAAAAAAATTGCAACAAAAAAAATCACACCTTTTTCTGTCCACCTCAAAAAGAACACAACAGCATCGTGTAGAGGACTAACTAAACCCAACCTAAATACTAAATAACTCACACAAAAAAAAAAAAAAAAAGAAAAGCAAAAAAAAAATATCACATAATATTTCAAAATACGTAAAAAACCACGAGTGAATCTTAAAGCGACGATAATAACCCCTAAAAAACCTAATTAAGACAAAAACGGACTCTAAAACAAACACACCCACACAGGTAAGTAGCAAGGGCAAGCACACAGCGAGGCAGTGAAGAGGAGCACCACAGGAGGAGTGTTTGGACCGCAGCCAGGGAGTTGGGCAGTGCTGGGGATTAGGAGCAAAAAGGCGCCACAACGTTACCATCTGCAGAGCGAGCGATGGCCAAATCACCGCTAAGACCAAAATTTAACGCTGACCCTCTAATTAACGTGTCATCGCCAGGTGTTCCGCTGGAGAAGCTAGGTAAGACTGACGTAATAAGGTCGGGTTAAAATGAATATTCTTGGTGATGATTTTAAATGGAGAAAAAAAAAGTTTGACTGATGCCACAATTAATATCGCGTTAGCATTGATGCGTTTCATACTTTAATGCGCAGTGTTTATGGTTTGATGGGAGAGAATCAGCCTGCAGGAACATTAACAGATTAATGTCTAGTATTCAAGTGTCCATTAAAGTTATTAGTACAGTACAGTACACATCCATAGTTATATCAGAGAGAGAGAGAGAGAGAGAGAGAGAGAGAGAGAGAGAGAGAGAGAGAGAGAGAGAGAGAGAGAGAGAGAGAGAGAGAGAGAGAGAGAGAGAGAGAGAGAGAGAGAGAGAGAGAGAGAGAGAGAGAGAGAGAGAGAGGAGAGGCAGGTTATCGCAACATTAGATTAAGGATGCATTTCAGCGGGACAGGCAGGCCAGCTCTCCACTCCGCCGCGCTCAAAAACACCCGTGACTGACAGATGGAGAGCAAAACATTTCACCCACGTTTTGAATATTAATGGACAACACACACCATCATGGCCGCCATCACCATCACATCGGCCACGGCCACAATTTATCGCCCTTCCTGTCTGTGCCATTAAATAAAGTTAGAAACAAATGAACACAGACGCACTGAACTTTATATATATTATTTAAAAACCACAGACCCACTGAATTATATTATTTAAACCGAAAGGGGGGAAAATGTGGGAAAAATGCAGGAAGATACAATCACGAGAGTATATCAAAAAAGGGAAGTAAGTATGAAATGAATAGATAGTCCTGCTGGTAAATAAGTTAATGTTTCGTAATACATATTTAATGCATTTATTTATCAATGTACCTACGTCACGCTTTCATTTTCTTTTAATTCATTCACCTTATAAGACATCAAGGTCATTGGCTCATTTTCACTTCATTCGCTTTATTTATTTTTTGCAGCATATTTTATTTATATTTTTTTCTTTACTATTAATCTCTTAGGAAAAAAAAAATTACCAAAGAGATTCCGAGTCTAAGCTCTAATATATGAATTCGCGCTTTAGTTTGGTATTAGGCACAGTACATTTATCACCACCCGTGTGTGTGTGTGTGTGTGTGTGTGTGTGTGTGTGTGTGTGTGTGTGTGTGTGTGTGTGTGTGTGTGTGTGTGTGTGTGTGTGTGTGTGTGTGTGTGTGTGTGTGTGTGTGTGTGTGTGTGTGTGTGTGTGTGTGTGTGTGTGTGTGTGTGTGTGTCCTTTCCCTCGCTTGCTTGGCCACAGCATCAAGTTCCTCTCATAAAGACCTTAAATGGGGCAAGTCGAGGCGGTTCCCTCTCCTAGAACTCAACTGCATCCGCCTCTCTCTCTCTCTCTCTCTCTCTCTCTCTCTCTCTCTCTCTCTCTCTCTCTCTCTCTCTCTCTCTCTCTCTCTCTCTCTCTCTCTCTCCCTACCTACTGGCATCATCCCCATCGTCGTCTTACTCTTAATTCAACTCACCATCATCATCATCATCTTTCTTTTTACCATTCCGCCTCCACCCGCATCCACATCACCACACCCCTAAGCTCCCTCCTTCTCCCCCTCCTCCTCCTCCTCCTCTTCCTCCTCAACCTCTGCCACCTTGAGTCACAAACAGATGCAGAGGCAAAGACTTAAGAGGTGGGATTAGGTCATTCCTCCCCCCATACACTACCCGCTGTGCTCCGATGTTCAGCTGGAGTAACTTGCGAGAGAAAGCGAGAGTTAGAGAGGAAGGAGGCGTGGGGGGAGGAACGAAGCAAGGCGGGTCTCGGTGCTGGAATACAAGTAGAAGGAAACGAAGGTTGTGTAGGAGATTAAGAGAAGGATGAGGAAAGATTTGCAGCGAGGAAAAGTGGAAGGAAAGATGGAGAAGAAGAAAGAAGAGGAGGAGAAAGCAGGATGATTTATACGGCAAAGGAAGGAGAAAGACAGACGTAATGGTGATGATATTCATGACGGGAAGAGAGAGAGAGAGAGAGAGAGAGAGAGAGAGAGAGAGAGAGAGAGAGAGAGAGAGAGAGAGAGAGAGAGAGAGAGAGAGAGAGAGAGAGAGAGAGAGAGAGAGAGAGAGAGAGAGAGAGAGAGAGAGAATATTCCAAGAAACGTTAGAGGAAGTATCTTTAAGTAAATTGGGTACAGTGGAGCGAGAGAGAGAGAGAGAGAGAGAGAGAGAGAGAGAGAGAGAGAGAGAGAGAGAGAGAGAGAGAGAGAGAGAGAGAGAGAGAGAGAGAGAGAGAGAGAGAGAGAGAGAGAGAGAGAGAGAGAGAGAGAGACCCAAATCCCAAAAGGACAAGGAGACAAAGGCAGGTAGAAGCGTTACGACAAGGCTTGCGAATTAAAACATGAACCTTTAAACATCCCTTCAATAGAGTCTAGAATTTGAACCACTGGAAAAAAAAATAAATAAATAGAGACAAGAGGGGGAAAGGAAAGGGGAAGATAATCTATTCCTCATCAGAGTTCGGTAAGACATGAAATTTTTAGGCACTTTCTATACGGGACAGGAGGGTCAAAGAATGCAAATTTGAAAAGGGTCCCTCACGCCTCGTCTCTCCTCCTCCTCCTCCTCCTCCTCCTCCTCCTCCTCCTCCTCCTCCTCCTCCTCCTCCTT
This sequence comes from Scylla paramamosain, assembly GCF_035594125.1. NCBI lineage: Eukaryota > Metazoa > Arthropoda > Malacostraca > Decapoda > Portunidae > Scylla > Scylla paramamosain. The sequence continues at coordinate 14,005,847 of NC_087185.1, forward strand.
CTCTATTTATTCCTTCCCATCATAAATTCAAGGCAATAGTGAGTGGTGTTCTTACCTACAAAGGAAAGGAAGGAGAGAAGAGGGAGAAAGAGAGAGAGAGAGAGAGAAAATAGGAGAGGGAAAGAAATTGCTGCTGATACATATGAAAAGTGGAAGGGAAAAGAGAGAGAAACGGAGAATAGAGAAGAAAAAAATGTCCTATCTTTACATATGGAGGGGAAGAGAGAGAAAAAAGAACAAGAGAGGGAAAATAACGAGCAAAAGAGATGATAATTCTCTTACACATGAAAACTGGAAGGAGAGAAGATGGAATAATGAAAAGAATGGATAAGAGAGAAGAAATGAGAATAGGTGGTACTCGAATCTACAAATAAGAAGAGCAGAGGGAAAGGAAAAGGAAGTGACAAAGAGAATACGATAAGAAGAGATTAGGGTGAAGATGTGCGAAAGGAGAGATAATAGAAGAGAATGGATAAAGAAAAAAGAGATGAAGGGTTTAGCAAAAATATAATGGAAAAGTAAATGGCTGCAGGAGAAAATAAAGAAAGGGAAAGAATAAGAAAGCAGAGAAAAAGGAAGACGTACAGAAGAGATATAGCGAGGGTATATGAGAGCAGGAGAAACTGGGAGGAAATTAAAATCCTGAAAGTAAGGAGAAGTGGAAAGAATTGTGAAGAGAATGAGTAAAGAGATCAATGTCAGTAAATGTTTGGGCGTTTTATCTATAACTCCACCATATTGAAGGCGTTGTACCACCTATTGGGAATTTGAAGAGATTTTATATGATTCTACTGATAGATGAGTGTGTGCTTTCTCT